>NW_005841847.1:4552200-4555844 GCF_000455745.1 Alligator sinensis | reverse complement strand
GTGCTGGTGTCAAATAACCCCAGCAAGGTGTACATCCAGTCTCCTTTGGAAGATCTCTAGGGTAGGCGCCCGCACCAGCCCCCCTGGAAATCTATTCCAGAGTCTGGTCACATGGACCGTGAAGATGTTTTTCCTTATATCCAGTCTGATATCTTCAAGGAGTTCATAACCATTACTTCTGGTTTTTCCCTGGGGCGCTTTAGTGAATAGTTGTTCGCCTAGCCCCTATTATGCATTTAGGCCAAAACATATTAATCTAGTTTTTAAAAACAAGGTTTTTTTTATAACTACATTTGTGGTAACTGTCATTGGAGCCAAGTTCATTGTTATAGTTGTTGTCCAACTAGTAGCTAGAAACATTTGTTGCCTTCTTTAGTCTGTCAAAAGATCTAAATTTAAAAAGGGAATTAAGTGTATTTTCTATACAGATGACTAAAGATTTAAATGTGTGTGTATATATAATTTCACACAAATTACATTCAAAGAATGTTCAGGTTGCAAAATTTGGTACTCAAAGGTTAGGAAATTCCCTCATAGGCAACCTTGATTATAGTCCTCCTTGCTTATTGTAATGTGTGTATTATTTTTTTTTTTTTTTTGTTCGTTTTCTATGAGAACCCTCCCTCTTTCAGTCCACAGAATGAATAGTACTCGCTGAATAAGCTGTTACTCAATATTTTGTTTTCTGCTGCTATGGCCCCTTGTGTCCCTACCTGCATAGTTTTTTAAATCCTTCCTTGAAAGTAGTATTCATACATTTTCTCATGGGCTTCTCTATAAAGCTCAGTACTGTTTATGCAGCCCTTAGATACTGTACTAATCACCTTATTTGCTCAATACTTTAATAAGGTGGTGATATTATCTCAATTTTAAAGATGGAGAACTGTGATACAGAGAAATAAAGGCCAAAAGTGTCCACTCAGTTTGGATACCCAGTTTGATTATCGGTCCATTTAAGCTTGTGAAAATACTGCAGTGATGGATCTTATGTAAGTATCATAGACCAGTGGTGCTCAACTTCTAGCCTGTAAAGCCATGTCATCTGGCCTGTGGGTCTTCCCACAGATCTGGAAATTTGGCAGCACTGGCAACATTAATTGCTGCTCCCCAGCTGCCAAATTTCCAACCCTGTGAGGAGCCCTGTGGACTAGATGACATTGCCCTATGAGCTATATCGTGCTGGTGGATTGTGGGGGGGAGGTCAACATATGGGATCGCTGTGCAGCTGGATCCAGCATGTGGGACTGGGCTAGAGCACTAGATTGCATGCACAGGTGAACCTCATGCACCAACCCTGTGCTGGGATTTGCCCTGCAAATCAACCCCAAACCACTCATTCAGACCACTGGGCCAGAAGGGTGAGCACTACTGTCATAGATAGTGCAGTATTTCTGCATCCTAGGTCTTAGAAACTCAAAGTTGCCACACACAAGATGAAGAATACTTAACAAATGGCTTGAGCATTTTTGATGTAGGTGAGTTCCTTAATATTTCATTGGGCTATTTTGGCAGAAGGAGGAATAAACTCTACTTATTCAGGAAGTATTCAGCTGCCTTAATCATTTTTGATTAAGCAAGGATTTTTGTTAATATCTTTTATTGGATCAATGAATAGTTGGGGAGAGATGTTACAACCTGCTTTTTAGGCTCTCCCCAAGTTCTGGGAACCATGAGATTATCCTTTCTCTTCAGGTAGTTCCTATGTCGTTCTTTACTCTAGAACAAATAAGGCATCAATCTTAAAGAAAAGTCTTCTTTTCATAGACAACCCCGATTTCATCATGGTTGAATCCCTGATGAGACAACAATTCATCCTTTGTACTTCTCTCTCCTTCATCTTCACGAGTCCTTGTCCAAGTCTAGTCCTTCTATGAATATTCCCAGAAGTCCATCTCTTCTCCTTCTCTCTCTCTCTTTCCCCCCACCCCCGCATTCTAGTCAGACATCCCTCCTCTCTGCCTAGGTATGAGAGAGGGGATTAATTACAGTGAAGGAGTTTTCCTGCTCCAAATGTCGATGCCTAGCACCACCTCAGGTAGGAGTAGCTATTGCAATGGAATTCCTATTTAGACTCCAGCCTTCCAGCCTGAAGCCTGGTCAGTGTGGATAAATTTTCAGTTTTAGTGCCAAAAAAAATTCTCTACTGAGTATGTGCAGTGATGCTTCAGAAGCTTATGCTTGGTCAGATTTGTTTCTATGGAAAAGCTGTCCAAAAGGAAAACTGCTGATGCAAAATCAACACCCTTCAAATTCCAAGCCCAAAACTTGGGGGTACTAGAACTTTTCAGTGACTTTTTTTTCTTCTTCATGTGAGCACAACTATATATTTTTCCCTAATCTTGATCTTCAGAACAATAGTTTCAGTAAAAGTAGCTCTATCTCAAACAAATCAGCCTGAGGCAGACACCTGGTATGAAAAATTTCAGCCCAAAGTGTTAGTTTGGCAAAGTCATAAGCAACTTAATACTGGTTCTCAGAATGGAATATCTTGCGACTTGAAGTGCTACCATGACTCAATCCTGAAAACACTTACACATTTGAGTTGCTGTTCATGTGAATAATTAAACTTAATCCCAAACTAATCATTTATGTTCTACAGATTTTTAGAAGCCAACTTTTTTTTTTTTTCTTTGTTATGTAAGGACTTCATAGGTGTATGAAAAACGAATTCATTTTCTTGGTGGTTTTGTATGCAAGATGCTAAAATAGTAAATACAGGCTGTTATCTGTTTATTTAACAACATTTAAGTAGACTTCACCGATCATAGCACAAGAGCACCTTGAATTATTTTTTTCTAACTTTGAACCCAGTTCTGAAAGGTGTTGTAGGAACTGTCTAAGAAATACTATTTCCTGAGATACTCAGGGTATGGACAGGCATTCAGTATAAAACTAGAGGCATTGTAAGCTGGAGGGCTACCAAGTTTTTTCTTGGAGGCAGTCTCTCTAGCCAGGAAATGATAGAGGGATACTCCTTGGGTACCCTCATCCCAAGAGGATCTAGATTAATGACGGTCTGCTAGGGAAGGTTGTCTATAATGTGCTGGCAGAGCCCCCAGCTTCCCAGCTCTGCTAGCCCAGGCAGGGGACACAGCTGCCTGGTTCCACTGATCACCCGCTCTGGTTAGTAGAAGATGGATTGGATCTCTGTTGGCTACAGACTGAGACGGAATCACAGTGGCCTAGCTGATCGGTGGAACCGGGCAGGGGCATAGCTGTCATTGCAGCAGCAGGGTCATCACTGGGTGGGCTAGCAGGGAGCCAGCCACTCTCCACTGAAGTGGGAGAGTGGGGACTTTTGAGATGCTAGGGGGTTCTGGAACCCCCCCATAGTGCTATACATAACTGTGCAGGTGTTATACACAGCACTACAAATGCCAATGTCTTTTTAGTACTACATCTTGAACAGCTGTACACTTAATTGTTGTAGTGCTATGAGGGCATATATGGTGCTAACACTTGTCAGTGGCCTAAGTTAGTCAAGATCTCCATGGGTGTATAAAGCAGCTCTCTGAGACGGCCAAGGAATAAACCTCTCATTACAGTAGATGCAATGATGATCCAGGTTTGTGCTTCTTGTGTGGAGCTGGACAAGGTGCTGCCACTTCTCCAACCACCAAGTCAGATGAGTCCCATGACCCGTT
>NW_005841847.1:4525045-4551976 GCF_000455745.1 Alligator sinensis | reverse complement strand
CCTGCTGAAGCGTTATTGCTGGGTCAAAGCGTTTTTTCAGGGTGGGGAGTCAAGTGTCACGAGCATTCTCCTTGGAGCTGATGAGTGGTATTTGAGGGCCTGACTATATAATTTACTCCTTTCTTGGTGTTTGGGATGACTACTGTTTTTTATTTTTTGTCTGTGAGTATGGTGGTCTCCAGTAACCTGCAACGCAAACCCCCACTGACCCACCCCTGGTTGTCATGTCCCATCCCACCCTGGAACTGATAAGGATCCTCAATTATAGCCTACAGTTGAAAAGGATCAGAACTTGAGAGAAATATTCCCAGCTTTCCTGCTTCTGGCTCTCAAGCAACCTGTGAACCTGGCCCAACTCATGGTCAGAAGCAACTCCCAGCTGATCTACATGTATCTAATGGAACATTCATGCCTTCAAGAAATTTAAAACCTGTCAATTCATCTCAACTGCTACCATACTATACACTCCCCACAACCATCATGATCCATGGATCCTACACATGGCTGTCCCAGAATGTGGTATGCTGTATGAGATATACCAAATGCCCTCATTGAAACTATGTGGGTGAAACTAAGCAAAAACAACACTGCAGAATGAACAAACTCAGGAAAAAGTTAAAGGACAGAGACGCGTAGACACAGATGGGAGAGCACGTTTCGTAAAACAACTGCTTTCTCACCTTGCAATTCTCATGCTCAAATGAAGTTTACAAAACGCCTTCAGAAGATGGGCCTGAGACCTAACGTTCCTAATTTGTTTTACCGGACATCAAAACCAGGGATTAAATACAGACACTGACTTTATGGCTTATCAAAATCTACCTTCAACTCTGCACTCTACAACCTTCTTCCCCCCCCCCCCCCCCCCCCCCCAAAGGATCTTGCTCTTTCACTTACCAGTTTATCCTTCCTAGTGCCATTCTCTTGTCTTTTCCCTAACCACAATAATATCTCTGCTCTTTTTATAGCTCTGCTCTATTCCTTTAGGCAGGCTGTTTTATTTACATATAGAGATTTTTCACAGGTTATTGCCCTACTCGTTACTTAGAAGCAGACACAGCTTGAGCTTTCTCAGATGTAAAGCAGAGTACTTTGTGTTCAAAAACTTGTCTGAAATCTCTCCCAGCCATCCAGTAAAAGATACTGTATTTATTTGATTCCAAGATAAGGTTTTAATATGCAGAAAAAAAACTCCTCCTCTTCAATTGATTTATGGGGTGGCAACTGCTATGGCTCTGGCCCCAACCCTGGGGCACCCCACAGCTGCCTTGGGCCCTGCCCCCCCCCCCCCCCCCCCCCCCAATCTCCTTTCCCAGACCCATCTTCCTGGTGCCATCTGTGCATTCCAGCATCCTCAGGCCCCTTCTGCCCCACCCCTCACCTTTTGTTTTCCATTTATCTTTGCTCCAGTGCTGGCTGGCTCTATTCCTGCTTCGGCCAGGCCCTGTAGCAGCAGTGCAGGCTCCCTGCCACTGCTATGGGGCCAGACTAGAGCTGTAGCCCTGTGCCTCAGGCTGAAGCAGGGATGGAATCTGCTGCTGTTGGAGTAAGGGTAAGTAGAGGGCGAGGAGGGTAGAGGCTGCAGGTGGGGAAGAAGCTATGGTGGGGGGAGATGGGAAGGGCGGGGGATTGAGGCAGCAGGTGGGGGGATGGGCACAAAAGGGGGGTAAATGTGGAGGGACAAGAAGGAAGGGGCAAGCTGCCTGTGTCCCCCCACCCACTGCTTCCTCCTTTACCTCCCTCTTCACTGTCTCTCTTGCTGCCTATTCCCCCTGCTGCTGCTTTCCCTGCTACGGTAGTGGTGGGGGACAAATTTTAAAAATGATCTGCCAATTAATTAGATTCTAGACATGAAAAATGTATTATAATTTTCAAGTATACAATCTAATATTAGGGAGTCATCTTACATTAAGGGTTGTCTTGGATTCTGGTAAGTATGGTACCATCCCAAAAAATATTCTTGCCCCCTCATATGATTTCCTGAACTATTCTGGTTATAACATCACTCTAAAAGTACCACAACTTTTTTTTTCCTAATACATTTTTACAGTCCACATAAGCATAGTGTTTATAGAATAAATTTTAGTAAGAGTTTGAACATAAGATTTTTAAGGGTAAGTATAATTCATTAGAGTTCAAATTATGTTGGCTAATGTGGAAAGTCACCAGCTGCATTAGTCTGTTTCTGTGGGAGCTGCTCTGTCACAGTTTCTGCAGAGAGCTTTGCGAAGCCCTAGATGGCAAAGGCCAAATATTTCAGTGCTGGCGGTGGTTGAGTAGATTCTAGTTTACAGACACCATTAAAACAACAGCTAGGTAAGCAGGTTGTCAATGTTCATGGCAAGTGATATCTTTAAATTTGTATTACAGCAGAAATTCTAGCTGTTCAGGTAGTGTAGTTGGTCAAAGAAAACTTGATGGACCACTGACTATTGACAAGAAACTTTTATTCAATTATGTTTTGCTGTCACCAGACTTCAAAGAAGCCCCTGGACATACTTTTGAGGGGACCACTGTAAGTGTCCCCAAATGCCATCTCTTCTCCTTCCAGGTATCTCCAAAATGTTTGTCCCCTACCTGAAAGAGAGACAGACCCTGGGATGGGTCTGTTGCTGCCCATTGGGAGTTATAAACCATCTTAAATATATGATTTAAAAAGATGCACAAAAAAGTCCCCATACTTAATTGGGTTGTTAACAATTGTTGCCTTTCGTCTGCTGTTTCCAGCCCACTAATCTCAAGAATGAGCAGGGCTGACATAACCAGAAATGAAAAAAGATGCAAACAGCTTGGAGACTCAGCGTATTACTTGTTACCATTTCTAACCTTCAAAAAAGGTAATGAGTGGACTTTTTGCATACCTTATTGCAGGCACTACAAGATCCGAGTACCTATCTTCAGCACATAGATGATGATGTAGTAATGGGTTAAAAGGAAGCATGTCATGGATGATGTATCCAAAATGTAAAGCAGAGGAATGAAATGCTCTGAACCATTGTGTAAATAGGCCGAGTAAGAGCAGGATCAGAAAGAGTACTTGGCATAGGGGGAGCAGAAGCTTTGGAGAGAGGTTATGAAGAAGGCAGTACTTCATACAATAGAACTTCAACAATATTTATGATGGTGTTGAATAAGTGCAAATGCCCACACTCAAGAGAGTTCCTGTAAAGTTTGGTGCTCATGCTAACTATGCTCACAGGATAAGCTTATGCTGTTGGACAGACCCTGCTACCGGTGATGGCACTAATACAGATGCAAGTATAAGCACGTTTTGTTTGTTTGTTTGTTTTGTTTTTTCCCCCCACACCAGTGCCTCTTCAAATTCTCCATAAGGTGCTGGGACTGCTTCATGACATTGTTCTTCTGGTGTCTTCTTATACATGAATTTGACCAGCAGATAGCATAAGAAGTTAAAAAGGTGGTCTCTTAGGACTGGAACCAAGCAATCCCGTCTCATTTTACATGCACAAAAAGGTATAGAAGTGAGTAAAGAGGATGGGTTGTCTGTTGTGGGTTTTTTTGGTTGTGTGTGTGTGTTTTTGTTGTTTTTTAAGTGTAGGGGGGAAAATTGTTAATTTGTTTATGCATATTGTTCTACAATATTTAAATAGAATTTGTTTGCTGTTGATAGGCAGCCATACTTGTTAAGTTATTAATTATTCATGTTTGTGAGTTTAATAAAGTTCACTGTTGTTTGAAATGCCTACTGTTGCCTGCTCAGTTCTAATGAAAGAGGAAGCTGTGGGTTTGCAAAATGATTTTATTAATGTATAAAAACAGTGTAAGCAACCTATACAATTTACTTAAATGGCACCATTACCCCAAACTAGCTGGTAACACTCACATAATTTGGCAGACAAATCAGTGCTTTATCTATCATAATCCAAAATATATCGAGAACAAATACTGTATGTACATTAGGTGGAAGGGGCTTCTAGAGTTTTAAAAATAATTACGGAATGCATATCTAACCCTTATTGCCTCCTAACATGTTATCCTGAGTTGTATTATGCAACCTGCAACGTTACACGTTAGTTAGATTCCTATGCTAGCACTGAGGTTACCTTTACATTTCTTATCCTGCTTTGGCCCAAGGTTCATGTTGCTTATAGAGGCACTTTCCTGTTGCAGGGAATTGGTTATGGAGCCTATCAGCGTCCACGTTGTACTATATTTGCTTCTAGGTTTGCCTGTTTGGGCAGGGCACAATAACACATTTAGCATTCGGAGCATTTAGGTATAAAGGATTGTGGAGGCAGTGCCACTTTGTCTTCAGCCCTCCCAAAACACAGTATCCCTATTCCACAACTGACTGTTCATATGGTCCTGTATTAATGTATGGCTCAGTTTCAGAAAAGGATAAGTATAAAGGCCCTTAAAATATTTGGGCAAATGATACTGTGGTCAAGAGATGCCATGGGAAAGCATAAGATCCTGTTTTATCCAGACATGTTAATACTTGGTCTCAGAATTCTTGCATGATGTGCGTTTAACTGTTCTTCCTACTTTTGTGTGCGTTGTCCTCCCCCCGTAGTCCATTAAACCCTGCAAACAAAGTGAGTAGTATCCCTTGCAGTTGACATATACTAGTTCCTTCAGGAAGGAAAATAAGTGGCCCCAGTTCAAATTTGAGTATCTCATTCTCTGGAAGATGGATATAATCTCAAACACTTTCTTGATGTCAGTAAAGTATGCATAAACTTCCTTGTCTGTTATTATCACAAATTGCCACCAGTAGCCTGCCACTTAATTCACCTAATAGCAATAGCAACCAATTTTTGTAGCAATATGGGCTCAATTGTGTGCTGTTGTCCCAGCCGGTTGAGTCAAGCATCTCCCATAGTTTTCGAGTAGGTCTGCTTTTTCTCCTTCAAGCTCTGGAGCAATTTTTACTCATCCCATGTCTGTGGAATGATAATCCCAGTACTCAGTGCTAGATTTTTCTCTGCTAGGGATTTTGTTGTATAGGATAGGGCAGCACTTACAGCTTGTATTGTGTCATCAGATTTGGGATGTAGTCTTCCAAATCTGTTATGTCTGATTCCTCACTATTACCTATGTCCTTTGGATCTGCAAGACTGTGCATCCCAAAAGGACCTCTGGAGTCTTCTTGTACAGCTGCCTTGTACAACAATACATGTGCTTCATCCTGTAGGGACTTATGACTGGTTTTATACCACTACAAGCAAGTTTAACTGAGCGGTATGTTGGGCTGATATAGCCATGTGTAATGGTGTGATGCAATAACGTCTGCCTTTAGGGGCTTTGAGGAAAGACAAGTTGTTTCACAGTATACCACAAATTGATCCCTGAAATAGGCTCCTATAGATTATGGCACTGCAACTGAGTTTTGAGAACCATAATGTGGATGTGAGTAAGCTGACTTGACACATATTCAAAAAACCATTATGGATGAGGAATTGGGGTTCCAATCAGCTGAGTTCAGAGGTCCTGCCTTAGAATACCTGGATAAGCATTACTGTGTGAATATGAACCAAGATAAACAGGTAAATTACTGAACTGCCAATAATTCTATGCCTTGCACTTAATCATAGTTATACTGGTAAATCCATGGGTGTTCCAAATACTTGGGAGACAAGCCTGCAACCCTGTATTCTAGCAGTGCACTAAATACACAACTTCCTCACCAAGCATCTGTACCTCTGAATTTTATTTGGTCATTCACCAGACCTTTGGTTTTTGAGACAACAGACAAAAATGTTAAATTAATTTAGCATGGGTGGATCTAAGATTTTTCAAAAGTGGGGTGCAAGTGGTATGGTACATCTTCACATATAATATAACACACACTTTTCTCCAGTTAAAAAGTCTAGAAGCATTACTAATATACTAGAGGCCCAGGCCTATATTATTCAGTTTAAGACTGAAGCAAAAAAAAAAAAGCAGCTGAAATAGGCATTAATATGCTATACCATACATTTGTGTATATAAAAACACCTTGAACTAGGTAAAAACAATCAAAAGATGTTTAATTAATCCCATAGTCATTAGAATTAAACATCTCTCTCTCTCTCTCTCTCAGATTTCATACAACAAAATCTAGCCTTCTTGAGCATCTTGACGGTGCTTCCAATGCTTCACTGAAAATTATATACACACCTGAGGTAATGTTCATCTGAGTTAACATTTACACACCTGAGTTAAAGTTTCTATCTAAAGTTAAAAGCAGGCTGCAGGGCTGTGAAATAGGTGCTATATTATCAGGAACAGCTAACAAACAGCAGAATTACAGAATAAAGTCTAGCTTGATTAGTGGAACCATTGGAGACTTAAAAAGAAGAGAGGGTTGTTAAAACCTGTGGAATGATGAATTTAGAAGGAATTAGGTAGATTATAAACCATGAATTCTATTGCTGTCTGAATAGAAATGCTACCAGGCAATGGGCACGTCTACCTGTTCATGAATGCATTGTAATTATGGTGCATTAAGTTTAGTACCCGTTATTACGGGTACTAAACAATGCGCCATGATTGGTGATACTGCACATTAGAACAGATCAACGCTTTTTAGGTGACGAATTAGACTTAAATACTTCAGATTAGCATGGTTTTTGCCAGCCACATTAATGTGCAGTAGAAATAGTCTAATGCACATTAAGAGTCTCAGATATACATGCCCAGTTTGTTTAAACTTTGGGTGTAGCAGGAATCAAAGGGTAAAAATGCAACCTCCCTGGGTCCATCCCTGAACATAGCTCCAAAGAGAATGTAAGGATCTTTTACAAGAATTTTAACAAATCAGGGTTAAGAAATTAAAAGCCTAATTTTTATGTAGTGGAAGCAGGCATTCTGAGAATCAGACCTTTTATTCCTACTAGGGATGGTGTTGATTCTAACTTTTCCCTATTACACTCCTATAAGCCTCTTCAGGCTGGGTGACTGACTCCCTTGTTATATCTAAACTCTTTAGTGATCCTCTTGCGTGGGCCAAGAAGTCATGA
Organism: Alligator sinensis; assembly: GCF_000455745.1. Lineage (NCBI taxonomy): Eukaryota > Metazoa > Chordata > Crocodylia > Alligatoridae > Alligator > Alligator sinensis. The sequence continues at coordinate 4,545,014 of NW_005841847.1, read as the reverse complement.
GGAGAACCCAAAAGGCAGCTTTTACAGCAGAGTGAAGGATGGGATACTTGTTAAATTTGAACTCTGCCATCATCACTGAAGTTAGACGAATAGAAGGAGAAATGGCAGTGGCAAGATCATGGCTGGGGCAACTCTTTGTCACTTACCCTTAATGACACTGAAGAAAAACAAATGCTATACATAAAGATTGACTTTACAAGTTAAAGATGGGTCAAGCAGCAATTGACCACTTACATTCTAGGTGTAATTAAATATTTAGTCTTTGAGAGTGCTCTCATTTCTTTAGGAGAATTTCAGTTTTTTCCTAGTTTTGTTGGCTTCTTTCACTTTTTCTGTTTCTCTTTATTTTGTTTATGTCCTGTTTTTCCTTTATGCCGTGATCTTATATTCTATTCTGCTACCCTTTACTCCCCATTCCTTCCTATGCAGGGAGGTGCTGCTGCTACTGCCACTTCACTTCTGTTTACTCTTCTCAGGGGTTAGTCCCGATTGCCACAGAAACTTTTGATTCCAACATTCCTTTCCTTTCCTTTTTTCTTCCAGACCATGTGCTTATCATTCAAATAGCAATAGCTTAGGGGCAAAAATATCACTTGTTATGTATTTTACTATGCAATGACTGACTAGTCTAAGAGACCTGCAAAGAAAACTAAAATTACCCCCCTACAAATATTTCCTTGCAAACATCACTAAAAAGGGCGGTGAAAGAGCTGATTTGCCTAATTCTCTGCCAAATTCTTCCTCTAACTTCACTTGGCCAGTTGCAACCCTCATTGAATATAGAAGGTGTGCACCTGGAGGGTTTCAGGCATTTTTTTTCAGTGCAGGATACAACTGTCATCTTGTGGTATTTACAAGAAAACAGAAGTAGAAAGCTAGTTTTCATTTTAAGTGCAACATGTCCTTGTGGGATGGGCAAAGACTATACAGAAATTAGAAGAAACATTTTGGCTACAGAGATCAACACTACCATATTTGCCTAAAGTGGACTACGCCTATCCTCAGGTTGTATACCCCAAAGTAGTGCTTTTGAGATAGGTGGAGTCCATAAAGAAGCTACTATACTTGATGGGTATTTTTCCAATGACATTTAAAGGCCTATATAGATTGGAAGATAAGTCTTCATCCATCCTACACTTCAACATTCACAGTATATAACTCAGCAGGCCTATTGGTCCTTCTGTACATCCTCTATCTTTCTATATATCTGTGCATTCTGAGGTCGATGTATATTTGAACTGAATATAAAGTTGAAAGCCATCCTAGTATGGTATGTAGGTAGGATAGGTTGGACTACAGGTCACAGAGCAGGGTGGTCCCAGAATAGTCCAACTTAATTTAGTGCAATTTGAATGTTAGACCTTACCACAAAAATTTGTGTATGTTCATTATGTGAAATGGAACAAAGAGACAGGGGAAGATAGGAATGGAAATGAAGGAACCAATACATTGTTTACTTCTGGTTTTAAAGGTAAATACAGCTTCAGTTGCAAAGACAACAGTTGTACACCTCCAGTCCAGCTGTTGTGTTTTTCAGGGAAATGAAGAGCATTGTATATAAAAAGCTAGATGTTATAATTAAATTTCACTTTCACTCAGTTTCAATTTCCCTTTGAAACACTCCCAATTAAGTATTTCAAGTAATATCAAAGGAGCCCTATACTTCTGAATGGCAGTGATTGAACTGGAATGGGAATATAATACTTTTCCCTCAAATCAGCAGTGCCTCAGAAGTTGAATTTTTGCACTTTTGATTTTACTTAAAATGCCAAAAAAATAAAAGTAAAGTTGATATTCTGCTCCAAATACCTCCTTAAAACTTATAACTTAATGTTTTGTGATGCATTAAAACCATTCAGAGAGTCGGTTATTTGGTGTGGAGACTGTGTACAACAGTTTGTTTCTAGCAGTGGAAAATTTCCAACACTAGAAATTGTTCTGAAAAAGGGAGAGGTACAGTTCAGTCTGGAATGGGGCGATCACCTTTTCAAAATGCAAAAGCAAGACACATGCCATAAAAAAATGGGGTGGGGGGTATTGTGCCATTAGCACTGCCTGAAGGAGCTGTACAACAAGAAGTAAGTGTGTGGGGGGAGTAATGTAAGGCACCAGCATGGGGCAGCTGCAGGAGTGGGGGAGGGGTAAGGAGAGCCATCTACCCCCACACTCTCCAGCTCTGCGCATGCGCACACAGTAAGAGGGGGCTGAACGCTGCTTTCCCTTGAGGAGGACGTTCTAAGGGGGGCTCATCCTTCTGGAGCATGCGCTGCTGGGCTGGGCTGGGCACCTTGTAATGTCTCCGAGTGATGTACAACCAGGGATACAGAGCCCCAGAGGCTGGGGGTTGGGAAGTGACTCATGGGAACTATTTTGAGGGGAATTGGGACAAATGCTGTCCCGGAGTCATTCAGCCTGGGACTTCATTTTACATTTTTGGACTGTCTCACCCAATTAGGGATGGATGGTTACCCTAGTTTGGAAACATCTCTCCCTTGTTCCTTGTGCGTTTCTGAGACTAGGGTGATCTTGGTCTGGGAAAGTATGGGTTGCTCCAGTCCTCCCATTCCCAGGGAAACTGGAGCAGTGAGTTAAAAGTCCCTGCCTGCTTCTCAGTGAGGATTCCAGTGTGAGAAGCAGGCAGGAGGCTCATGGCACCGCTTCCTCTGCTTGGCTTCCAGTGCCCTGAAGCTGAGTGGACAAAGTAATGGGGCAGAACCCACTGACTGCCTCACTCCATGGCCTCTAGAATGAGAAGCAGGCATAGGGCTCATGGTGCTGCTCTTTCCACTTGGCTCTAAGTGCCTGGGAACCAAAAGGATGAAGAAGTTGGGCAAAGCCTTCTGCCCGCTTTTCACACCTGGGAATCCAGTGTGTGAGGAACCAACAGAAAGCAGCTGGCAACTGCTCCTCCTCCAGTCTGAGAGGGCCTGGAGCAGCTGTCCCTTGTGCCTTCTCCAAACTAGGGTGTTCTCAGACTCCAGAAGGCATGGGAGCCTTTCCTGCAGCTCCACTGCTTCTGCTTCCCAGGAGGACTTAAGCTGTGGGAAAGTGTGCAGATATTCACTTTTCCCTTGAGGAACTCTTCCAGGAGTGATTTCTACCTGGTTGGACTTGGGTTACTTTTTTCTTGGAGCAGCCGTTTTGTTCCAAGAGATAAAATGAGAATATCTGTACACTTGTGGTTTCTGCCAGGAGAGTAGCAGTTCTTAGAAACTGATGTCTGTCCACTGCCTCTGTTATCTTATCCTAAATATTTTTCTTTAACTTGTACCAGGTTCTCCTTCACACTTGTCTGGTTTATTTGCTTATTATTATTCTCCTGTGCTTAGGCCCTAACCCTTCAGATGCTTAACAATATCTAATTTTATATATGAATAGCCCCTTCAACATGGTGCAACTCAGATACAAAATTAAGCCAGTGCCACTCAGTCCTGATTGGCTCAGCAGCCACATGAACAGCCTGGCCTCCTTACAGGCATAGGGAACACTCCTTTTCCTCTTCTCCACCCCCCCCCCCCCCCAACTCTTTCCTTTCCCCTCTTTTTCCCCTCCCCCCCCCCCCCCCCCCCCAAGCTCTTTCCTTTCAGTTCAGCATGCCCCCATGTCAAGTGCAGTGCATGCCCAGAAGAGGAATCACAACAGTTTGACCCAGCTCACCCAGCATCTGTATAGCTCATACGCTTCAGTTTTTGTCGTGTTTGTCTAATAGCTGATCTAATAGCTATTTTATCTAATAGCAGAAGCTATTAGATAAAAGTGCTAAAAAGCCCCACTGAAGCATGCGATCTATAGATGCTGGGGAGCCAGGTCAAACAGACATGATCCTCTTCCAGTGAAGTGCCATTTGAGGTTTTTTTCCATGTCTGTCAGCAGTATCTGTGTTAATGAAACAGTCAGAACAACATAGATAGCCCTAGGTCAGTGGTTCTCAAACCTTTTAGATTCGAGGCACCTCTCCATAGGTTTTAGGAACGTAATGGCACCTCATTTAATTATTTTCTTACAGTGCTTACCTCCTAACATCCCACATCACCCTAAAAGAGCCTCACAGGATGGCAGGGTGGGCATGGCACCCTTAGACCATGGTAGGGGCTGGAGTATGGTGCTTGGCACTGAGGGGCTGCTCGATGGAGCAGATTGGGGAGCTCAGGGATGGATCATTAGACCCTGAAGGAGGCAGCGGTCCCTGCTGGAGGTGAAAGGAGGTGACAGTGACCTTGGCTGCAGAAGCTGGTGCCAGGTGAGGGCAGCAGGGGCAGAATCATGTTGTGCCCTGTTTTTTTCCACTCTTTTCCCCCCTCCCTGCCTTGTCTCTAACTGAAGGAGTGAGTGTTGCCTCTGCTACCATGGCTGTTCCCCCGGGGACCTGAATGCTGGTGCCTGGAGTCATCATTTCCCGCAGCCCCTTCTACTACCTCTGGCAGAATGTCCTCATGGCAAACTGTGCCACTAGGAGCGCAGGGGTAGGCTTTGCAGGGGCTACCAGGGGATGGGGGCTGCTGTGCTTTTCAGCTTTGCTTGGTCCCCTGCTCCTCCCGTGCTGCCAGAGCTGGTGGGAGGGGCCACAGGGAGTGGTGTGCTGGGGCAGGCACAGGGTGCTTAGAAGTGGAGGAGCCAGTGCTTATCTCCTCTCAGAGGGGCCAAGTGCTGTGGCACCCTTCTCAGGAGGTCACAACACCCTGGTTGTACATCACTGCCCTAGGTGAATTGTGACAAACACCCCAGTTCATAACAAAAAAAACCCAAACAAAAAACAGTACTTCAGTTGATATTTACTCAATTTATGTATATACATTTTTAAACAATTTGAAACAACTGCAAGAAATGGCCAGTGGATGCAGTAAAAAAAAGACAAGACAAAAGCAAAAACAAAGCAAATAAATGAACAGTACTATGGTAACATTTTTGGACAAGAACTGCAGGTAGTAAACTGAAGAACTACTTGCAGTTCAGGAGCTGCAATCTGAGCATCACTAAGTTAAGTGTCCAGGTTAAGATTCCATCCAGGAAGAGCACACACCAACTGCTGAAACTTCCTTAGCCTGACGAAGGGTTTTTGAACCCGGAAGCTTGCTTAATAACTATTCTCCAACTATTTGGGTTGGTCTAATAAAAGATCTCAAATTCACCCAAGGAACCTTGTCTGCCTATGTCCTTAGACTAACACGGCTACAACCTAAACCCCTGCAGGTTAAGTGAAACATTTAAGGGTTGCTGCCTGTGTATGCAACACCCAGCTAAGTGTCCTTCTGACTGGGGGGGTGGGGGGTGTTCTATTGTAATGCAAATAATGCCCTACAACTCCTAATTTTTTTTTTCCAGAAAATAAAGAGTTTAAGAGAAACCATCATCTGATATGTTGTGGCCAAGTTAAAAGGAAAACAAAATTTTAAAACTATTTCCCATGTACCTAGCTACACCTTCAAATATCAGAAGTATTATTTTCTGATTATTATCCCATTTTCTCTTGCAAAATCCAAATTTAAAACTATAAATGTTTATATATGAAAAAAGCCATTGAACTATATTCTGTACCTGAAAGCGTTCATAAACAGAAGTAGTAGTCGGAGGGGAAAACTATTTAGGCCCATATCCAAAAAAGGGATCTGGGCACAATAGCACCTAACTTTTAGATGCCTGGCCCCTGTAGTAGAATCCTAAGCCCCACAATAAGCACCTAGGCTCCATATGCAGTGCATAAGGAAAATTAGATGCCTCGGAGTGAGAGCCTCAAAAACAAGCACAACAAGCAGGAGGATGCTTAAACTAGTTAGTAGGGAAACATTAAGAACAGGGCTGTCTGGAATTCCACCTTTTTTGGAGCTTGGATTCTTTACTCAGATCTTTCAAAGGACCTTCACTTAGGTTGGGATTCATGGCCTGGAATCCTCTCTTGCAGGTAAGTACCAATGACTTTTCACTCAAAAATGGGGTATGTGCCACTCCTTTCTTCTAAAATATGACTGGGGGGGGAGGGGGGGAGGCACGACTCTCCTACTTGTATATAATAGCTTAGTAGTTACAATATTCATACCGGGGGTGGGAAACTCAAGAGTTAGTTCCCTTATCTTACTCAGACATTCTCATCCCTCCACCCTTTGCCCCAGCCTGACTAATCTTTAATTATTCAATGCACAGTAGAACAGAGGGGTGGAGAGTGCCTGATCCTATGAATATCCTGTAAGCTAGTTGTTAGGTAATGGTTCCTAAACTTTTTTCTGGTTAGGGTCTCACTTACAGAACAATAATTTTTTATGAGATCATATGTTAGGTCAGCACACGTGCGCACGCACACGCACCCCCCCCCCCCCCCCGAATAGCCAATATCTCCATATGGATCTAATAAATTAAACTCTGAGCTAGAGCCCTGCATATGGCTATTTAACCCTGCTCCCATCTGGTGGGTAATTATTGTGCCCAAAACTGACAAGAGGCCAGGGACTTACTGAACCTTATCTGCTGCGTGGTAACAGCCCTTGTGCCTTTTCTTACCCCATGATAAGAGTTGCACTCTGGAAGTTTACCTTTGAATGAAACAAGGCTAAATTGCCTGCTTTAACTTTAACTTACTGCAGCTAAGACATAGTAGCACCCCCACACACACATACTTTTACCTCTAATTATGAGCACATGACCAAAAGTAACAGAGATAGTTCTTGGAAGAACATGACAGAGAGGCATGTTTTTATTGCCAATTTTCTTATTAGACCTATGTGGAGGTTCAGGGGAGGTAAAGGCTCTTTACGGCATGGGACCCTAATAGGGACCTACTTAGGAATCGCTGGGTGTGTCTGCATGTGCATTTGATGTTGCGCCAGTTTACTTGCAAGTAAATTACTTGCGAGGAAAGGGGCCCGGGCATGTGTCTACACATGCAGGAAAGTGAGAGCCGATTTGCTGCCAATCGTCTTTTGCTCTCTGGGGCCCTGCAATGGGCCCTTTCTACCACTGGTGGGAGTTCCAGGCTCTGGCTGCAGCTACCAGCAGCTGACAGCTCTCTTCAAAAGCCAGCCCCACTTGCTGCTCCCTGGCCAGCCCCTTCCCTAGCCAAGAGGAACATGCACAGCACAGGGAGCATACAGCAGTGCTCTCTTCACCGTCTCTGCCTGAGTCCACCATGGCTGCTCCAGCCCCTGCCCCTGGCAGCGACAGCCAGCATCCTATGCTCCTGCTAGCCTAGTGTGCTGACTGCCAGCTGGCCCATGGTTGTCTGGGCCCTCCCAGCTCCCTCACATGCATTGACGGCCTGTCCAGCCACCGCATGCCACCCAGAGCTGGTGCCACCCACCTGCTGCCTAGACCCTGTCCACCTGGCTGGACCCTGGCAGGGACACCAACAATGGGCTTCAGGATGTCACCACTGGGGCCACCATCGCCCTCCTGGGTCTCCAGCCCTGCCCCCTCTGGCCCACTGGGTCCAGCTAGGACTGATTACTGCATGTTATCCAGCATGCCTGGGATGGCAAGCAGTGAGTGGAGGCATTCTGCATGACTTGAGCCACCTTCCAGGATCTCCTAGGGCAGCTCTGGCCACACCTGGAGTGGCAGGATACTGGCATGTGTCTGCCACTCTCCATGGACACCCAGCTGGTCCTTGCCCTGCTCAAGCCGGCCACACCCACCAGCCTGCAGTATGTCAGCCACTTCTTTGATGTGGACAAGGCCACCACTGGGGGGCTGTTCTGGAGGTATGTGGTGCCCTCTAAGACACACTGGGGGACACCATGCACCATGTGCATCACCCCCCTGAAGGCGGTGGTAGGGTTCCGTGCCCTGGGATTCCCCCAGTGCATGGGGCCCCAGGACAGAACCCACATCCACGTCACCTGCCTGCCCCACAGAGACTACCACTATTACAGCCAGAAAGGCTTTCACTCTGTGGTGCTGCAAGCCATCATGGACCATCATGGGGCCTTCACGCACATGAGCACAAGCTGGGCGGGCAGCACCTATGACATCAACATCTTCAGGAACTCTGCTCTGCCAGCCCTGGTGCAGAGAGGCCGCTTTGCACTGGGGGGTGCTGGACCTCCAGCTGAGTGCCATCAGAGACCCCATCTACCTGTTCCTGCCCTGGCTCATGCAGCTCTACACCAGCCAGCTGGATCCCCACCAGGCCCACTTTAAGTGCTGCCTGGGCCAACCCATGCCCTGGTGGAGTGTGCCTTTGTCCACCTCGAGGGCCACTGGTGCGCCCTCACCACACACCTCAAGTTTGCCAAGATGAACCCCCCCCCCCAGGTCATCTTTGCAGCCTGTGTGTTGCATAACATCTGTGAGGCCAGGGGCAGCTCTTCTGCAAGTTTTGGGTGGAGGAGGCACAGTGGGTGGAGGACACCTGACATCGGGAACACCACCTGCAGCAGCAGGAACAGTGGCAGGCAGCGGCACTGCAGTGCCAGGCAGGCTGGCACAACTAGGCCACGGCCTGCCCAGGGGGACACGGGCCTGGAGTGCCCTCATGCTCCCTGCCTGTGTCCGCCAGGGCTTAAAATTCCTGCTAGCTTTTAAGGGTCTGAGGCGGGGCCTGCCATATAGGCAGCCCAGCCCTGGGGCAGGAGAGGCTCCCTACCTGGAGCCCTGGGGTTAGACTGAGGCCAGCCCCCTAGTGGCAGGGCTGACCTTGGAGCAAATTTACTCCCAGGTCGCATCTACACATGTGTTACTGTGCAGTAACTATAATCGCAAGTACATTTGCTACCTGGATTTGCAGGTAGCAAATTTACTCATGATTAGAGTTATTTACTGTGCAGTAAGCATTCACAGGGGTAGACACGCATTCCTACTGCACAGTGAATGAGGCTACTGCACAGTTAAATGTCTTGTGTAGATATGCCCACTGTGTTGGAGGAGAAGCGTAACAAGTAGTTGTGGCACCCTGGGCAACAGCAGTGGCCATGGCAGTAAAGGCAGCTAGGTTGGCAGCAGTGGCAGCAACCAATCTAGTACCCCCTCTGAGTCAGCGCTTGAGGCTGGTGACCCACTTGTCCAACCCTAGTTAAACCTAGGTTTGAGTGTGTTTATAGAGAGTTAGGTTTGAATCCTCTCAGACTGAAGGAACCCTGACCTTCCACACTGTGAGTGAATGCTTTAACCAGTGAATTTCTGTATAGAAAGATTGCGGTAGCAGTTCCCACCTCTGGATCTTTCTTTCAAATAAAGTAGTGGCCACAATTGCATTTTGTGTGAAGCCCAATCCTGTAAGTGTTTTCACAGCAAGCCTTCTGGATAGGGCCTCTCAGGTGCAACAGGCAGAGGAATGCCTGGTTGTGAATCTCAGGCCCTCCCTACATGCAACATCTGTTATGCAATTACTTGGTTAATTGCACAATTAATTTAGACAGGCTACACATGCAAATTAACTATGTGCCTTAAAAAGGTCCAACCAGTTAAAAAGTTATTGCTGGAAAATGTGTAATAACTTTATAGCTGGTTTCTATCCAGTTTTAATTTGCACGTGTAGTCTGTTCCCCTCCCCGGCTAGGAGTCCACAGCTGTGCCATCTTCAAACCCTGGGATATGTGGTGCATCCCACAGCTGGGAGATTGCATCAGCTGTGGTCTCCTAGCCACGAGGTGCAGGGTGTGTGGTACGTGGCTCCCCCTGCACCAGCAATAAAGCATGATGGGATCTGATCTGTGATCCTATAGTCATGCCTCCTGCCATGCATATGTGACATGGCAGGAGGTGCAGTGGTGTAGATCACACCTTAGATCCTATCAAAACTTTACCTGCATGTGTAGAGTGGCTCTCAGTGAGGCTTACATATGAGATGCGTACAAAGCTGGTCACACTGTCAAGACTGAAGTACTTTGGTTGTGTCCAAAAATAGAACATTAGGTGCCTTGGGAATTTCATGCATAAAACTGAGGCACCTCCAGATTTTAGGCATCTCTAAAATTGGGCAGCAGCTGAATGGGAGCTTTGAGGATTGCAATTTTGGATTTAGGCACCTAAATTTTGCTTTAAGCTCTTAAGGGCCTGTTTAGATCTGGGTTTTATTGTGGAACTTTGAAAAGCTGAGGGATAGCAAAAATTGTCTATTTCTCCCCAGAAAGTTCAGGTCTCCCTGTTGAAGTAGTTAGAGATCCTAATTAATTGGAATTAGTTTGAAGGATAACTACCTATTTGTAACCCTAATGAGAAGTCAGGGATGATGAGAAAGTGGCAAGTGGTTTCAAATGGCCCAGCCCTTTGAGGAAAAAACCTATATGAATACTGGGTTGTTGCTGTAATTTGTGAAGGGATTATTTATCTACTTGGGACCTGCTTAGTAGTCAAGACATACTTTTATCTAGACAGTACAAAACATTAAGGATTAGATCTTAGGTGTCTTTTCCTAATTGCCATTCAGGTTTTAAATACTTTGTTTTGTCTTTATTGACATTGTATTTAAATTCAGCAGTTGTGAAACTATCTATACTATGTTGTTGGACTTACAAATTTGTACAATTTAATTTCCACAAGGAATATACAGTCAATCATTTCAAGGAGAATTTCTTAAAGTGATAAGGTGGCTTTAGTATGTCCTCTTGATTCTTCTTTGTCTTTCACATTTAGTAATTTACAACTATGTAAAATAAGCTGCTACTCTGATTGGGTAACACCTTGCACAGTTGTGGATGATTATATAACATGTAAAGCAGTGAAGAATCCTGGCCACTGTCTTAAAGGAAATATTGAACATATTTGAAGTTTTCAGATCTAGGAAATATCATTTGGGTATTATTTTAAGTCTAGAACATCGTCACTTTTTATGAGGTATGGTAGTTAAAACATGAGCTGTCTGCTTCACCTTTAATTGCTATGTTACCTCACAAATTTGTCAATTCAGACCCTATTCAAAAACACAGGAGAAGAGGAGGAAAAGGTTTGCCATACAGGACAGACAGAATAGTTATCTTTCAGCCTCCAGGTCTTAAATTCAATTGTATCCCATTCCTGAGTCATGGAAGGAAAGACTTTTGAATTCTATTTAGTTCTCTTTAAAAGATGTTCCTTTGATCCAAAATACATAAAATGATAAGTATCACTAAAAACACTTGGGTTATAAGAATACATCTCCAGGAAATCAGCCTTAAGGGAAAGAAGACTGATTAGTTATTTAAGAAAACAAGCCATGTAACCTCTGTTTAAAGAATTTATAAAATTACAGGCATCTTTTTTATAGTTATAGGCACCAAGATACTGCTAAAGAAGTAGCTTAAAGTCTGTGATATTGTCTGAAAACAAGCCAGCAAAGAACTTTCTTGACTTCTAAATTCCACTATATAAAAATAATATTTATGGCTAGAAAGAATGCTTGTATAAGTGGTTGGTTATTATTTATGTGCAAGGTACAGTACATTAATATAAAAAAAAACAAATTTCAGAGTGTAATGTAAAACTGAATATTGTTAAGGGAATATTGCAGTTAGGTCATGGTTGGAGCAGTTAAGAATCATACATAATGTATTTGTAACAGGAGGTCTCCGCCAGCCTCCCTGCTCCTGAGGTAACCGCCCACTTTGCTTGGCTGCCGCACCTTGATGGAAAAATATGAGAGTTGTTACTAAGGCAGGAGGCTACCCATTACTCGCCCTGGTGACAAGGGCCTGACACCCACTCTGACCTCGCCTTCACGGGTCCCATGCCTCGCAGATGTTACTCTGTTGTTACTTCCCCGGCCTATGGGCAGAGCAAACTGGGCACAGAGTTGTAGCTCTTCTCTACAGCCCCAGAGGGCCACTCATATACCACCTCTGTCTTGCTGGGGTTCCATTTACTCTGCTGGCTCTCACCCAGCCTCTTTCATACTGCCCTCTCTCAGCCACACTCATCCTGCCCAGCTTCACCCAGCTTCAAGCTTAGCTCTCCTCACCTTGGTCAGCCCTGGCGCAGTCTGTTGGGTGTCTCCCGCTACCCTCACAGCATTGACAGAGCAATTGTATGACTGTAGGCTTATTTCACTCCTGGCCCCTTGCCAGGCCACTACGCCCCCACTGGGCCTCCTCACTCACCCACACTCAGGGTCTCTCTACTCGTCATCCCTTTCACTCAGGGTCTCTCTCACACCCCTAGGCTTTCCCCTGCTGCCTAGGCACAGCCCCAGATCCCTCCTCCGGCCTGGGCTCTGCCTCAAGGCTCCTTGATAAGCCCCAGGCTCCCTCTGCTCGTTAGTACACCACCACAGATGTGGGGCTGGGGTTATAAGGGGCCCCAACCTGCCTATCACCAGGGAGGTCACTGGCCTGGCATTTCTTGGGGGCTCCCACACCACTAGAAGCCCCACCAGGCCAGCCTTCCCCAGCAGGGTGCAGTTTTACATCTAATCCAAAACAAGGGGTCACCCCCACCCCACCCTTACCTCCTGACTGTGGCTGGAGCAGCCTCTCAGCCTGATGTTTCCTCCTTCCTCCTGGAGTAAATTGCAGCCCAGCTTATATCCTTGGGTCCAAAATGACTGTCCTCATCAGGCACCTGGCTGCTGCCTGTTTTCTGCCCTTAAAGTGGCAGGGACCCAAAGGTGTCCTGCCACCATAATACTGCAACAAAATAATCTAAATGGATACTATATATTTAAATATTTGTACAGACTGAGATGGTTATTTTTCAGTGACTATCCTTTAAAAATAGTGTCCTATGTGAGCTACACATTCATCTGTCCTTTTTACTTCTGTTTTCTGTGTCCATGTAATAGTTATACTAGGAATACAATTTCAGTTTAGCTGTTCCAACAACATAGTAGGTTCATCGATAGTTTAGCTTATAGTAACTAAGGACACTTCTACATTGCCCTCCAACCATGCTGGGGACTGCTGCTGTGAAAACATGTCCACCCTCTTGCTTCCACTGTGTCTGCTCCAAATGCCAAAAATGTAAGGTAGATGCTGTTTGATGTGCACCCAAGTCAGGCCCAGTGCTGCTCCCAGACTCATACATTCAACATGCTTATTGCTGCATATTCAGCCTGGCTGTACTGGCTGAATATGCAGTATACAAGGAGTATACAAGGAGAAGAAGCAAATGGATAGTGTGTATTTTCACAGCAGCACTCCTTAATATGGTCAGAGGCAGTCTAAATGTGTCCACACAAGCAGGTTTACAAGGTGAGAGGACCTGTTTAGCCTCCTGTTCTAGTTTACTTACCTGGAAGGTCTCTTCCTCCACCTTGCTCTAAGCCTTGTGTCATGCTTACAAACTGTTTTTCCCAGAGGGAGTAGAAATAAGTGACAGGACTGGTACTCCTAGCACTTTAGCTGTCCTAGAACACAGCTCAGAGTTGGCTGACCCCATCAGTGTAGAAATACCCCTACCAAACACTGTCTCTACCTCTGAGCAAAACAGTTTTTTTATGTAAAACTTTCTGAAGTACAGAGCAAAATCTTTCTGGCTGTGAGGAGCGTAGTAAAAGCAGTCAAGTGATTACTGCCCAGAAATAGACACCAGAAGATCTAGATGATATTTCTAGGTCTGTCATAGTCTAGCTTTGTAATTTGTGTCTCAATTTCCTCCTCTGCAACATAGTCACATTTGCTTACTCCACATTACTACTGAAACCTGTTGCACATCTTGAAGTGCTTTGCGATCCTCAGACAGAAAGAACTATCGCAGAAAAAAAATATTTCCATTATGTCTTAGGGCTTGCAAACTGCTATCACACAGACCGTTTCCTTGAGGTAGCTTGTCAGGGCCTGAAGTTACCCACACTTGCCTTTTATACTAAAAAATGGCCTACCACAGGGCTGTCCAACTGGCAACCCATGGGCTGCATGCAGCCTGCGACAGGTTAATATGTGGTCTGTTGGCTTCTGCCTGACAACCACTCCTTCTATTGCTCCTGCTGTTATGTGCCATGGAGGCTGGGGGTTCTAAGCTAACCCTCTCTCTTCTGGTTTCTCCTGCCTGCTGTTCTCCTGGGGGCAGTGAGGTGTGGGGGAGAAGTAGCCAGCATTTGTGCTGCTTGTGATCTTCACACAGCTGGAGGGTGGGGAGCCAGGCTGCACATGTGGCTGGGATTGAACCTTAGAATGCTTTTATAAGGATAGAGATACACATAGAAAAACATGATAATCCAACTAGTTAAATTCGCAGAACCGCTTAGTTTAGATTTGTTTGCAGCAAGTCTATGAATCATTTCAAACTGAACTAACAGTAGATAAAAATTAGCTAAACAGTTTATCTAATTATCCCACTACTGTCGCAGAGAGCTGATAGTTGTTTAAACTTTCCAGAATGACCTGGGAGCCAGACCAGGAATCATAGGCTACAATACTCAGGGGCAGACTTTAATTGAACTGAATTATATAAGGCATATCATAGCCTGTCTAGGACTGGGAGCCAATAACTTTTGCCATTGCACCTCAACACAGGAGCAGACAGAGAAGAGACTGAAGAGTTGTATCACAAAGGCCAACAGATTTTTGGTAAGGGAGTAGCAAGAAAAGAGCAATTAAATTTGGCCAAATCGAGAAGGGAAATGAGCTGACTCTGAGCTGTTGGGTTTGGGGGGGAGGGGGTTTGTTGCTCCCTATGCCTTCCTGCAGGCAATATGTCAAATCAGAACAATTGTTTTCTCATCAAACATTTCCCTATCAAAAGTTGGTTGCTGTCTCCTTCACAGGTTCCTGGGAAGAAAGGTAGAAAATAGAAGATCAATTAACCCAAAGCCCCAACTAGGTGTTCATGAATTCTTCTAGCAATTATTGGCTTCCCTTTCTACTCCAGGTAGGCTGGGCCTGAAAGATGCAGCAGGGACGAGCAGGAAGATGAACAGATGCTGTGTGTGTGTGTGGAGGGTGGTGAAAGGTGTGGACAGGTGATCTGCATCAACTGAAGTGCAGCTAATATGAATTAAGTGATATCAACAGGAATTTTAAGGCGTGCTGCTTTAATTGGGGGTTTCATTAACTGTTTTGAGACCGTCTGAGTAGGAGTAATATCTTCCTCCTTAAATCTTTCATCTATGTGGGCAGGACAGGAATGCTTCCAATCTCAACTGTCAAGGTGCTCTGTTCAGCACTCTTTTGTCTATTATATAGCTGCCCTGCTCTGCAGTGGAATTCACTACTCACAGTTTGATGTCAGATGCCTAGACTTACTGCACAATGTGTGGGGATATTGGAGCTTCTAAGAAGGGAACTGACAAAAGCCAGCATGCTGAATGGGGAGCTTCTCAAATTAGTCAATGTGTTGAGAAGCCAAAGAGTGGTGGGGCTTAGGCAGTTATTTGCCTGATTCCAGGCCAGAGAAAGGTGATTATGTCCACTTAGGATTGCAGCCATGAACCCTGTCTTGGACATCTTCCCAGGTCTTTGCCATCCTGAGACACTGTCCTATCAGAGGAGGGAGCTTTAGAGCTGCTACTGCCCTGCTTCAGCCAGGCTGCACAGGGAACTGGGCTCAGCTGGGGACAGTGACAGCAGTGGAAGTGGGAGGGTTCCTTTTCCCTACCCAAGCCCTCTGAGTGTTCTCCACCAGCCTGGGAGCAGGAAGCCTGCCTGCTGCTACTGCCTCCAGCTGAGCCTGACTCCCCACAAGCTCAGCTACAGGAAGGCAGGAGCAGCTCCAGAGCTCAGTTAGGGATAGCAAGTGGCAAGAGGGGAATGAGAGGGGAAGTACTGCTGAGCATGGAGGGGAAGGAAGGGGGTGCCATGACTAGGGGGTGGAGAGGAGGGAGAGATTCTTACCTTTTACCTGATTCAGGGATTTAAAAAAGAAGCCCCAGGCCGGTGCTTCTGCAGCATAGTCTCAGTGGGGTGGAGGGAGGAAGGCTTGAAGATACCCAATGTAGCCAGAACCTTTGGGAATTAGTTGCTAAAGTCTACAGAGCATATACAAATTGCAGTTTATTTTCAAAGGCAGATTTTCATAGAAAAGGTAGAAGGTGCATTCCTGACACCCTGCCAAATTGCAGTTCCCTACTTATAATCATGAGCAGGGATCTGGGTCTTTTTGTTTGCCACGTCTCAGTGGGTGGGACCCGGTGTGGAAGGGAGTGCCATGCTGCCATGACTACCAAGGTGAGGCACCCTCTGCCCTTCTGGCAACAGCGGGGGCCACAGCTCTGTGCTGCCATGCGTCACCTTGGTGGCGTGGCATTCCCTCTTATGCTGGGTCCTGCCTGCTGAGCTGCAGAGGTGGCTCCTGCCCAGAGCTGGTCCAACCAGGCTGCAGTCCCATTCCTCACACCCTGCTGTGGGCACAGAAATCTGAGGGTACGTGTGCCCTCCCTTGCCCCCTGACATGTCACCTGTGTGCCCCAGCTTCCACCATACATTGCCTATGCCCACACCCCCACTTTTGCTGCACATGCTCCCCCTTCCTCATACCCTGGGTGGATGGGGGGTAGCGGGTTGGGAGGGAAGGGCACCAGCAGGGCTGGGGGGGGGCAGTGCAGAGACTGGGTCAGCAGGGCTGGCAGGGTTAGAGGGCTATGGGTTGGGAGTGAGGGGCAACAGCACAGGCAGGAGCAGGGCACCAGCATATCAGGGGTCCTCAGCACCTCAAAGCAGTGTTGGGGGGACAGCCACAGCTGGACCTGCATCCTGGTGAATGAAGGGGGCAGGGGAGAACTCTGATTTTCTTTGATAAAAACCAAATCAAATGCCTATATATATAGGTATTTAGAATTAATTTTATTGTAATGATTGAGGCACTGCTAGGCTTTCAAACTGATTTAAAATTGCAAATATATCAATAAAACATTGTGTTCAACCGATACCTATATATATATATATATAAATAGGTTTCGGTTGAACACAATGTTTTATTGATATATTTGCAATTTTAAATCAGTTTGAAATCACTTTTGGGGTTTTTAATCACAGAATGTTGGATTTTTATCAGAGAATTTGGGATTTTTAAGCAGAGAAAACCAGTATCCCTGATCACGAGGCACTGGATTTTTTCAAAGAACATTCATCTGTTTATTTGGTTTTTATTAACAGGTGAAAATACTGTATTTTTCTTCAGTCTCATTCTCAGAACCACCCCCTAAATTATTTTGAGGAAATTTTAAGAAAAGTTCAGCCTGAGGCTATCTACCATAGAAAATGTAAGGCCAAACCATTAAAGTTCAGCAAATTATGAACAATTGAAAACAAAATTTGACAATGCCAGAGATTAGGAAACCTTAATGGGTGATGGTGTAAATACACATATACACTCTCACACACTAAAAAAAAAACCTAACTCATACAAAAGACAAAAATCGCAATACTTCAGTACTACTGAGATACCAAAAGGAATTAACATAGTGTGGAATTTACCAATAGTTACCCAGATTATGGCAATATGGCAGCCACTTAGTAGACTGAGGCAGGCTATTAGAAGACAGCGAGTCACTGAACTTTTTACTATAGTTCCCCTGCAATTTTAAGCACTTTATTGAAATATGGATAAGTGCATCCTACTAACTGTAACCATATCAGATGTTTCTTTTCCAAATTTTTATGCAACTGTAAATGTTACTACCCTTCTATCTGTTTATGACTGAAACCCTGGGGTCATCATTAATATCATTATTTCTAAGTAGTAGACCCCTAGAATGAAAGTAAATAAGGTGACCTTGTGTTTTGACATCATGATTATGCTAATAACTTTTGACCTTCACTTAAAGATTGTGGATTTTAGTTCTAGAATCACTGTAAGAACTTGGAAATAACAAGCACTTAGATATAAAAATGGCTCTCAAAAGTAGGGATTTTTTTTCCTCTTGGTTAAAGAGTAGAATAGTGAAGCAGAAGGGGATAAAGGAGGGAGGAGACATGTTCACGCCTACGTGCCTTATTTAAAATTTTAATCTGCTTTAATTTAGATGGAGATCTACAACTGAAATAGCAATACACTGTTTAATAAAGTGTTATTTATATACCAGACAATAATGGCTATGAAAACCTTTTTAATTAAAATATTCGCTTTCACTTTAGTTGCAAACAGGATGACTGTATGTACCACAGTGATAACTTTAGCATATAACTTCAGGAACCCCCTCATGTGAACTGATCACTTTCAATGTTAGTGAAATCTTGAACTAGGAAGTCATAGGTTTATTTTGAATCTAATAGTACTCTAATAGTAAAAACATATTTTAAAGGATTTTTTAAAATCCTGTAGGCTTTATTCATAATCCTGTCCTATCTTTGACTTAGAGTATTGATAAAATCCTTAGGTAGAAAGGGTGAGTTAATAGTACATTCTATGTTCTTCCAGTTGAGAATAATGAAAATATGTCTGGGAATTAAATATTTTTCACTGTGGCTCCATTTTAGATCATTGTTGTGTGCCAACCCAGTTGGGAAGTCCACTATAAGTGGGTGAAAAATCTTTTGTTGGAAAAAAGCAATTTGTTGAAAATTGTTTTATCAGCATTTGTTAGCCTTGCACAGAGTGGATGTTAGCTGGAGATCAGTAAAATAAGAGCTTCAGAAATCGATTGATGTAAAAATTAGATGAGGCTAATAATCACATCCAGAACACAAGTTATATTTTTAGATGTTTCATTTCTCATTTCTTCCTGTTTCAGGATTCCATATAACAGGAAATCTTAAAAGCAGAATTCATGTTAGTTCTCAATATAGTATTCATTGTAGAGAATTTATTAAACTTCTGTAACAAAGTTTAAATAATATCTAGGCAATTCAATATCTGACACTATATTGAACCCTTTGTCCATGTGTGATTCCCATTTGTGTTAATGGTACTGTTGTAGATGACCCCCCGGGAAGAAATGTACCAGAATCCTATGTCCAAGTATCGTAGAACTTCCTCAGCTGCCACCATGCCTATAAGGTATAATATGTAAGCACATACTGCATAGTTGGGCAGTGGCTTTTGTTTGTATTAGCTCAGGATGCCCTTTGCTTTTGAGAGGCTGTTATATTTCTGATGCAGCATGTTGCCCTGATAGTAGCTTCATTGAGGACTACCTCATTTTATGAGATAAAAACTATTTATTTTTTGTTGGTTTTTAAATAGCTTAAACCTTGTCCATTTGCAGGTGATCTTCTTTATTCAAAAACAACAGCAAGTGGCAGCTAAATTCCCACAATTTTATGTGCCCTGGTACTTAGTGGCATTTCCCTGTTAGACATGTGAGTGTTCTATATGATATGAAGAGTTAGGTGCTAAAGAAAGGGATCCTCAAAGATCAGCAAGCTGGGCTGGCTTTTTCTGGCCAGGAAGAAATACCCGGGTTAGGCACTTAGTCATCTGGAGGGAGGCAACATCACTGCTCTGGGATTCTAAGCTGTGAAGACAGAGAAACCATTAGGCCTTGTAATTTAATATGTGGTGGGGAAGCACTCATCTGAGAGTTGGGAGACCTGTATTAAAATCGCCATTCTGCCTATTTTAGAGAAGGGACTTGAACTTGATTCTTCTACATTGTAGGCAAGCCTTAACAGCCAAGCTGTTCAGTTGATCACTCATTTTTATTCTCTCTTAATGCAAACCTATTTATTTATTTGTATAAAATAATTTGTATAAAGTGGAACAGCTTCAACAAAAAAAGTCTCAGACAAGTTGGGCCAGTGATGGTTAGGCCAATCTCCAGGAAGATAGGAGCTCTGGGTTCAACTCCCTGCTCCAGCTCAGGCAGAATGGAGATTTGAAAACAGGTCTCCTACCTCCAAGTGAATGCCTTCCCCACTGCACTCTTGAGTAAAAATGAAATGTTTGCCTGCCAGCCTGGCTGGCCTTGGAAAGGCTCATCCCAGCTCTCTTTTGTGCTGTTTGAACATTTTGAAAATCTGGCATCATAGGTAAGGTAAGACATCATTTGAGAATCCTGCTGGGGATTAGATGTGAATTGGGGTTCAGAATACCTTGGCAATGTCAGAACTGTAGGTAGATTTGCACTTGCCCATTGGCAGAAATTTATTATCAAGGAATTCGAGTTTCATAGTATCATAGTAGCTAGGGTCAGGAGGGACCTGAACAAATCATCTAGCCTGACCTCCTGCCACAGGCAGGAATGAATGCTGGGGTC
>NW_005841847.1:4486276-4524159 GCF_000455745.1 Alligator sinensis | reverse complement strand
ACACTATCATCCAAGGATTTAGTTACTTGGTCATAAAAGGCAATCAGGTTGGTCAGGCAGGACCTGCCTTTGATGAACCCATGCTGATTGCCCCTGAGCATGATCTCCAGTCCTGGCCCCCCACAGATGTGCTCCTTGAGATTCTCTCCAAGATCTTCTTGAGCACCGAGGTGAGGCTTACAGGCCTATAATTACTTGGGTCCTCCTCCCTCCCCTTCTTGAAAATTGGGGCCACATTAGCCAGTTTCCAATCCCTTGGCACCTGATCAGATGACCACGAATGCTCACACAACCGGGCCAAGGGCTCTTTGATGACCCCTGCCAGCTCCCTCAACACCCTTGGGTGGAGGGCATCTGGACCTGCAGATTTAAAAATGTCTAGCCCTTCCAGAAGATCCCTAACTACATCTGCGCTGACTGAAGGCCTGACAGAGCTATCCCCAAGATTGTCCCTACCTCTGGTAGGTGGGATATCCCTGTCCCTGTTCAAGAAAACAGAGGCAAAGAAACTGTTAAAAATATCAGCTTTCTTGTCTGGCGTAGCCACAAGATTACTGTTTGCATCTTGCAGGGGCCCTACATTGCCTGGTGCCCTCTTCTTGCTTCCAATGTACTTGAAAAAGGACTTTTTGTTGTCCTTAATCCTGGACGCTAGCCTGAGTTCCATCTCTGCCTTGGCCTTCCTAATAGCCCTCCTACACTCATGGGCTGTGCTGGTACTTCTCTCCTGCCTGCCCCTTGCCATTGCCCTTGTGCCTATGCCTGCCCTCCCAATCCATGCTTCCCCCACCTCTGCTCTCCCTTGCAATCTGCCCCCTCCATTCCCTAGCCCTTGTGCCTGTGTCTGCCTCACCACTCCCTGCATTTCTACAAGATTACATGGCAACTGAGCAGGAGTTTTGTTGTGGGGAAATTGGAGACTAAATTCAGGGTAAAGTAGCCCATAAGGAGTTCTGTGTTACTATATCTAGACAGCTGATGTTACCTGAGTTAGTTTACAGTGAATTCTGGTATCTCCATACTACACTGCAGGATGCCGTGTTGATATACCCTAAGTCCCTCTGCAGTATAGTGTTCACATACAAAAGAAAAAAATAGTATGATGAATTATAAAAAGTGGGGAATCTAAAATGTTGGGGTTTTTTAAACTCTATGATTGCCATAATGGGCATTCACATTTCTCTAATGGAGATCAGGCACATGGTCAAAGTTGTTTTACAAGTACATTTTTATATGTTCAGTAGGCACAATAGACTTTAAGGAGTTTCATAGAAACAGGACAGTTAAATATGTACCAGTTTGCTGCATCCACAATGACCTATGGATGAAAAATATTTCTCTTTTTTCTCCTTCCTGTTCACAAGAGTCTGTTTTTCCTAGATTGTATTTTGCAAAACAGGTTGATATGAATTTTTACTTCCAGATAAGAAACTATTTTTGTGCCTAAGAGCTTTATGTTGAAAACATTTGACACTAGAGAGATTTATGTTTCATAGAAACTTAATAGTCACTGTGCATCCTAGATGCTTATCAAAACTTAAAGACTTTGTACCTTGGTGGCAACTAAACTGACATTCTTGAAGAATATAGGTTTTAAAAGTACTATTATTACACTAAAAAAAAATCTGTTGGAATTTAAGCAGCTAATAGGGTATTGTCTTTTTAATATGTGTTTCTAGTGTGCTGCCAGGATGCAGCATAATATCACTTTTGCAGCAATAATGAGATAATTCACTCAAACAGCCAGTGATAATGCATAGTTAAAGTAAAGGAAATATTTAGATACCAGTGTGATGGGCACTATATAAAACCCTCAATAGAGAGAAATCCCTAGATAGACAGAAATGAAGCATTCAAGTAAATATGGTATTTAAAGATTAATTTTAGTTCTTGTGTGCACTACCAATCCTGCATGTTGACAGAGCCCCCTAGTGGAAATGCACCATACACCAAAATCCTGTATTAGAAAGCTGTCTCTACACCAGGGATTTTACCAACATAGATGTGTCATTTTTTTTCACTGTCCTAGCTGACAGTTATACCAACAGAATTTTGTAAAGCAGACACAGCCTTAATTCTTCCTTCTTGTGTGTTTCAAATTTTACAAATTAATATAATTCATATAAGATTCCATAATCTTTATATAATATGCTACAATATATTGCGTCTTCAGACTTCAATTTTTTTTGTGCGCCTTTCTTCATTAAACCTATAAATCAAGCCATATTTAGGGGAAATCATATCAATGGCTTAAGTATCAGTAATTACCTTATTTATCTAAATCCGTGACAATTGTGACTCTAAAACAACCCTCCCCAATAGTAAAATGCTATGCATGGAAAATTATAATATTCTGCGTATAGAATCTGATTAATGGAAGGTCATCTTAAATTCAACCCCCCACTGTTATGGTGGGAAAAAAAGTAGTGGGGCCAGACCCCACAGACCTCCCCTGGTTCTCCTGCCCCTTGCCCCTTGCCCACCATGCTTGTGCCTGTCCCCACCATACCTGCCCCCTGCCATGTATCTCCCCTGTGCTTGTACTTGTCTCCTGCCTGCCCCTTGCCGTTGCCCTTGTGCCTATGTCTGCCCTCCCAATCCATGCTTCCCCCACCTCTGCTCTCCCCTGCAATCTGCCCCCTCCATTCCCTAGCCCTTGTGCCTGTGTTTGCCTCACCACTCCCTGCCCAGCCCCCTTCCTTACCTTCTGCTGCACCTCTCCTTTGGCTTGGGGAAGTCAGCAGCAGTGGAGGCTCTGACCAGGCTCCAGCCCAGCCTCGTCAGAGTAAAGTGACAGCAGCTCCTGGCCAGGCCAGGGGGGAGGCAAGAGGTGGGGAAGGCAGGCTGCATGTTCCCCTCCCCACATCCCATGGTTTCCCCTGCACTCCCCACCAGTCAAATGCCCCTTTCCCCTCCAAACAAGCCATTTTGGCCTGGTGCAGGCAGCAGCTCAGCTCAGGCTTCCGCCTGAGCCTATATTGTTTGAGTAGAAATTCTCGTCTTGGATTTGAGTAAATACAGTTGCTGATGTAGATAAATGGAATTGCTGGCTTGTAATACCCAACCTTGGCCTCTGCCAACAGTGGAGGTTTATGAGGGATTACTTGTTTTTAGCACTGATGCAGCCAGCTTGATACTGCTGCGGCTGGTTCAAACCCCAAACATAGATGTGCAGGCTGGTGTCAAAGTGCACCGAGATATTTTATATCCTAAATCAAAAAGGAATCCTTTACACTAGCATTGGACGTATTTTATTCTGATGTATATGAATGCACAAGGGACAAGGCTGTGGGTTTGAGCATTGGCGCCGCATAGGGGATGCACGTGGGTGCACCCTCTATGAAAAGGTGCCGCCGACACTGTCGGCGGTGCCTGCAGGCAGTTGCCGCTCGCCACCCTTGCCCCTTGCCGCTGACACCACCAGCTGCAGGTGATCAGCGATCACCAACCCCTGGTGGGTGCTCACCACCCCACTCCTCCCCACCAGAAGCATCTGTGGGAGCTCTCCATTTACCGCCACCGTGCTCCCGCCACCATCAGCGCCACCATACCCTCCCAGCTGCCAGGAGCACACATTGTTCATGGGTTTGAAGCCTCCATTTTCAGCCTGCATTGTTACTTCCATATAAAGGCAGTGATAGCAGCAACTCAGATTCCACTTTTTTTTATTCCTCTAAACTAGATGGTTGTCATTGCTATACTATCACAGCCTAGTCGCATGAGTGATCTAGACTGCATAAGTACTGTGGATTTCTAAGGTTGGATCTAATTTTTGACTGGTACCTGCCCCTGAAGTTCTAAATGGCTTATGATCAAGCAGTAAAATAAAATATAAAATAAAAGCACAAAACCTGCTGTATTTGGCCAACTTTTCCATTCTGTGACTTAAGATGTTTTGTTCCAGCAACTAATCTTATTGCATGTTCATGAAAAGAACTTTCAACATATGTATCTGCAAAGTACTAAATTAGTTTTCTTCTAAGTTGTCTTGTTATTTAGATCCTAGTAAAGTCTATAAAACATGCCAAAATTGAATAAAATTGCTTCTTGGCCTATATCTATTCAGTGTTTCTGACTGGAACATTCATTTTTATTTTATTTCATTAGTGCTGTCCATCAGAAGGCCAAGGAACTATTATAAACATGAAAGCACATAGCACTACTCTGAAGAAAGTATTCATTCCACAGAGAGGGGAAGCTCTGTTATAGAGGCTGTGAATTACCCAAGGTCAATGATTTGGACAATGGGAGAGGTAGGAATGGAATGTGACTCCTAGTCTTGTGCTGTAACCACACTAAGGCAATGCATTCTGTTTTTAATGTGGTAATGACTTATACTGTTTATTTCAGTGTATATTTCTCTAATTATTGTAGTTCCTGTATTTTTAGAATTTAATATATGAAGTGCTCTCTCACAGTGGTATGACTATTTCTTGCAAATGAAGCATTTGAGGAACTTTTCTTTTTAAACCACAAGTATCTGAACACAATTAGACCAGAGTACATAATAATCACATAAAGATCAAGAGCAACTATGGTGAGATTTTTATCATTCTGGACACTGAAAAAAAATTTGAACAAAAAAAACTCGTTGGGTTGGAGTTAAGATTGAAAATATATATTAGTAATTTAAGGTTAAAAGCCATCACAAGAATGTTGCAATTATCCCCAAATCAAACAGTATAAAATCTGAAAATTCAATTTGAAGATTAAAAATAAGAGAAATCAAAGCATATTCATGTTCCTATGAAAGTACACAACCAAGGCTCCCAAGTAACCTTAATTCTACCCTGCAATTATACCGTGAGGGGAAAAATAATGGAAAACCAGTCTCTTTTTTAAATATTAGTTTAATCTAACCTGGAATCATCAAAACTTTAATTGTAGGTTTATAATTTTTTTGCATTGCTTTTTTTAACAGAAAAGGAGTTGTACTAAAGTACAATATACACATTCCTTTTAGATAAGCATCTTATTTTTTTAAAACACTTTCCTTAAAATTTCACTTTAAAAAAATCCCATTTTAAATGTTTCTGCAATCTATAATTTCAGTGAAAACAGTATTTGAATCTTTCAGTCATACCATCTATTTCTTTTTAAATTAAAATCAGCATTGTAAAACAAACTTGATTCTTTTCATGAGATTTCACCCCAATATTCTCTCTCATTTAAATTTTATTTGTATTACTATTGCAAACCATAGTAGTACTGTCAGTATATGAAATTCAGAACATCCATTTTATTGTTTTTATTCCCCACTATTTTTGTCTTCTGTTTGTGCATAGAACTCTCCGTCTCTTTCTTTTCTCTCATTTTTGCAGAAGCAGGATACTCAGTTGAACAGCAGATTGTCCGCCCTCTGGAACTTAATCTGATACGGAAGGGCCTTCACTTTATAAAGTGATTTTTTTTTAAGTTACACTGCTCCCTCTGCTGGATGGTGCCTACTAAACTTTTACTCCCAACACTATTAATATCTACTAGTTTATAAGCAAAGCTGTTAGGGAAACTTAATGAGAGAGTTATGAAGAGTGGAAATTCCTTATTTTGTTTTCTCTGTTATCTGGTAGCAATCAAAAACTCATGGCTCGAGCAAGGCATTGACTAATACCTTAAACCCCATCATTATTTGTATAGTGAAAAAAGGATCATTTGGAATCCCATACTCTTTTAAATATTTTTGAAATCCTAATTGTTCACAACATGTTATTAGAAAGTCTTAGTACTGGTCAAATGGTCCATTAAATTCATTTTGCTCCATATTGGATCTTAAGTTACTGTCATGCTAGAATTTTGTTAGTTGAGAAAATAAATTCTTACTGTCAGCCCTTTCTGTCCACGGGTGACTCTAGCATACCTGCACTAACATCCCCAGAATGCAGGAGAGCCATTGTTTGTAGTTATTCAGTATTTATTTCCTGCCATGACTTTATGCAATTTTGAGAGAGAGGAGGCTGCCTGATTTCACAGTTTTCCTCCAAGCCTCTGCTTGTAGGACAATTCTGGCTGCTAAGGTTCTTCTGCAGAGCTCTCCCCTCCTCTACACCCTGCTTGCATGCCTCATATTGGCAAGTTACTATAGTCTTGTAGAGTTTGACTCCAGTAAAGAAACAGAAACTGAGTAAGTACAAAAGGAAACTGTGGCGGGCCAGAAGGGAGTGCTCCTGCACCGAGACACCCACCTCACTGCGCCCCATCATACCCCAGGGGTGCCAGTTCCCCAGGGGTACCCCAGGGGTGCCAACTTCTGACCAACCCCCTTCCTGGAGCACACCCGCAAGCCTGGGGGGTAACCACCACCACCACCCAGGGTCTGGTCATTGCTTTGACCCTGTGCCCTCTGGGGTGCACAGGCTTTGTAGACCTTGAGGGCACTTGACCCAGTGTAAGATCTTGGGGTGCTTCTTTTTGACCTGAAACACAGAAAGTAGCCTCCCTTAGTCAGCCAAGCCAAGGAAATAAAAAGGCGTGTCCAGTCCCTCTCCAGCATGTACCACAAAGCTTGTTATAGCGGATAACTTTACTGGGGAGAGAGGGTAGGCTTGGAGAGAGGTACAAGTCAGAAAAGTATCAAAAGAATACCCTGAGCAAACAGAAGTGGCTTGGTAGCCTTTTGACAAGCTTCTAGAATACTGTTACTGGCTAAATTTCAGGTAAGTTACTCATATATTCATCTGGAGTCTGAGAGAGCTCCAGAGGCCATGTGCTTGCTTCATGTTCCAAAAAAATGTCTCCTCCCCCTTCCTCATGGGGACCCTCTTATACACCTGTTGTGACCTCATCACTAAGTTCCTATCAGGAACAGCCCCATTAGCTTCTGCCCAGTGCTTCCAAATGACATCACCTTCCTAGGTGAAGGGACTAGTCACGTGACCTGCAGAGGTGTGGAAACGGAGACAATGGGAGCAGGTCCCCTCTCCCTCAGGAATATCTCCAGCCAGGTCACAACTCGGTGTTAAATGAAACAGATGGGGGAGGGCCTGCCTGCAGCCTGGAGGGGTGATTCTTCTAGAGAAACAACCCAAATAAAATATCTGTCCTCAAAATGGTCATCATAACCCCTCCTGCTTGGGGTGTATACACTGTTTCAAAGCTTGTCTCCCCAACCCAAATGGTCAGTGTTTAGTGGCCTGGGCTTTTCCTCAGCTCTAGTGGTCCACCTAATTGAGGGCCGTCCCCTTAAGGTGTCTTTTACTGAGTTAAAGACCAATGCAAAATAAAATGTATCCACTTAAGCGCTTGAACCGGAACAAGCCTGGTTCTGACCCTCTTTTCTTTCAGTCAGGGTATACTCTGAGGTTTGCTCCTCCCGTAATTCTGTGGCACCTGGCTCAAGTGTGGCCTCATACTGAACAAGGAACAGATTGCCTGTTCCTTTCTGTAACAGGGGGCTTCTTGGGGCCGCTTTCTCTGCGGCCTGCCCACCTGTTTCTGGGCTAACTGCCCGCTTTCTCGCCCACCCGCCTTTTTGTTAATTATTTAATAGATGTTTATCAAGCAGGAGGCTGCCCATTTCCTGCCCCAATGCCAGGGGGCACTATCTGTGGCTCCATTCCTCCCCTACACCACAGCCCAAGCCTCGCTGATGGCATCTAGATGTTCCTCTAATCACTGGTCCCCACACTGGGCCCCAGAATCCTCCTAATTGAACCCCACCTGGATTCCTCTCCTCAGGCAGTCCCATCCACCTTCATACTAGGCAGCATAGCTCCCTGAACCACTTCCCCTTCGGGTGTGATCCCCGCACCAGGACCTGCGGCTCACTAGCCCTGGCCCACCTCCAGGCCAGTTGGAGCCCCAGGCCCACAGCTCTTGGGTGTTCCTCACAGTGGGCCCCTGGCCCTTCAACTCTTCCAGAGTTCAGACAGGCCTGAGTCTGTGGCCTTTCTGTCTCTCCAGGGATCCACCCTCCAGGCCCTCCAAACAAGGGGTAACCCACCCAGTTGTGGGGGCTAGGGGTTAAGGCGCCCCGACATGCCTTTCACCGGGGTGGTAACTGGCCTGGCATTTCCTGGGGGCTCCCACATCACTAGGAGCCCCACCAGGCCACCCACTCCCAGCAGGGTGCAGTTTTAGGTCATGCCCAGGACGAGGAGCCTCCTTACCGTCCCCTACAGCTCCTCCTTTACCTCCAGATGATACTAGCAGCCCTCCAGCCAGGCAAAGTTGTTGCCTGGCCCCCAGTAGCAGAACTGTCCTGTGTATATGGGCAGCCCCAGATCCAAAATGGCTGCCCTCATCAGGCACCTGGTAGCTGCCAGCTCCAGGCCCTTAAAGTGGCCGGCACAACCAGTGCCCTGCCACACCTTCTCTTTCCTAAACACTGTCCACAGGTGCCATCTCTCATAGCTGCTGTCCAGCAGTACTCATGGTCATCTGACATCTCAGAGGCTTCTGTCACCTTTCTCAACCAATGTGCTCTCCATGTCTCTGCTGTCTCCTGCACCCCTTCAGCAGTTTCCTCCAAGCCTTTGAACAAAAAAGGGCAGTTCTGGTTGCCCTTCTTCCCCTCTCTCCCACTTCCAGCATTCCACCTGCTTGCTTTTGTTTCCAGCCTCTGTGCTTCCTGGACCTGTCACCTTTCCCATCACCAGGACAACAACTTCTGGTAGCTGGAGCTCATGAAATACATGTTGGCACACCTGTGGAGCAGCCAGTGTGTTTTCAGGATTGTTTTGCTTCATGACCAGGGCAGCTGTATTCTCCGCTCACTCCCCAGCTGTTCCCTCAGGTGAGTTACTGGTTTTTCCAGCATTTCTATTACATTCTCCACAGTAATGGAGTGATGGAAAGAGGAGGAGCTTCTAAGATTTTCTTTCTCCAAGAGCTTTTGGTCTTTCTTACTGCCACTGTTAGTGCCATTGTGGTTTTTTCACTGACTCTTGGTTCATCTCTACTGAATCTAGCTTCTTAACTTTCTCTTTTCTTGCAGGACTCCTGCTGGTTGCATCCCTCTCTGCTCCTCTCTTGTCCAACTTCCTTTCCAACTGCCATGGGACTTCCCAATGATATTCCATCCAGTCTCCTAAAGGACAATACACAGAATAGTTGGTTTGCTGTTCAAGTATTCTCCAATTTTATTCTGTGTGCTTCTGTTTGAAGTTCATGTCAAGTGAGAATGTAAATAGGTAGAAATGAGGGAAACAAAAGGTAGAGTAGGGAAGTGGGGGGGGAAAGCAGGGTGGAAGGAGCCAAAGGTGAGAAAGGTTAGTAAGGGAGACACTACAGTAGTAGAGTCTGACCTCATACACTTTTCTTTCTCCCCTCCCATCCTCTTCCCTATTTTTCTGCCCTTTGTCTTCCTAATTTCCAGTTATTTAATTTTTCACAGACAGCCTCTTTTCTACCTTGAATTACTACTACTGTAGAGCATTGGCAACACGTAGGGGGTGCACATGGATGCATGTGCACCTCCTGAGAGAAGCACCACTGATGCTGCCGGTAGCACCTGCAGGCAGTCACCGCTCTCCACCACCCCCTTCACCACCAACACCACCGGTGGCATCTGGGGGCAGTTGTTAATCACCGCTGGCCGCTGCCAATGCAGCCAGCGGTGTCTGCAGGTGGTCACTGACCGCTGGTCGGCGCTCACCAACCCCCCCACTGCCAACGCCACTATGGCCGCCTGCAGGAGCTCCTTGCTCGCCACCACCATGCCCCTGCCACCGCCACTACCACCTAAGGGCAGTCACCGTGTCCATCCCCGAGCCTCCAGGAGCACGCATCATTCATGCTGTAGAATCTCTTACCTTTGGCTTTTTTCCCCCCTGCTTCCCGCCACTCCCTTCCCTGCTCTACCTTTGGTTTTCCTAATTTCTACCTATTTATATTCTCACTGACATCCTGTCACACTTTTAGCTTCTCTCATTCCTTGGAGTCTCAGAGACTTCCTGTGCCTGAAGAAGGGAAAAGCTTTCTTCTACCCGAAAGCTTGCTAAGAACTTTTTTCCAACTACTCAGTTGATCTAATAAAAGATATCACATCTACTCAGAGAACCTTGCCTCTACAGTAGCAGTAATTCAAAGTAGAAAAGAGGCTGTCTGTGAAAAAGGAAATAGCTGAAAATTAGGAAGACAAAGGGCAGAAAAGGAGGTAAGGGGAGAAGCGGGGGGAAGAAAAGTATAAGAGGTCAGGTCTGGCAGGTAGCTAGTGTATCAGATGTCAGGCAGTTTGTAATGTGTCATAAACCGAATGTCTATATTGAATCCATGATTTTTTGTATCCAGTAGCTTTATCAAGTGAAGTTTTTAGGCTCATGTATGAAAGGTGTTGTGTAAATTCCCTTTGAGGATTAGAACTGAGAGATTGGAGGGGGAGTGATTGTCTTGTGATTCAGTCAATGGAGAGGTCCTATGGAAGATCCTGATGAGATTTGGATACCCACCGAAATGTGTTACTATTAACATACTTTTTCACAGTGACATGACAGCAGCTGTCCTAAGAAATGGCTCAAAAATGGAATCCTTCACTATTAGAACTGGAATCAATCAGGGTTGTGTGATTGCACCAACACTATTTTCTATCTATATCACAGCTATTCCTCATCTCATTTCTGATAGACTTCTATCTGGAGTCAGCATCCAGTATTCCATGGACAGGAATCTCTTTAACATCTTCTGCTATGTTCCAACTCCAAGATAACCAATACCTCCATTACTGATCTCCGCAATACATTGATGATTGTATTGTGTATACCCACTCAGTTGAACAGCTCTAGGTCACTCTTGATGACTTCTGCAAAGCGTATGAAATGCTTGGACTCACTGTCAACTCCACAAAAACAAAGCTACTTTTACCAACCTACCCCAAACCAACCAGCTACTCCTCCACATATTACAACTGAAGGGCAATCCTTGGAGGATGTTGAGTATTTCCCCTACTTGGGTAGATGCTTTTCCCAGGAAGTAAATATAGATGACAATATTCAACACCAGATGAACTCTGCCAGTGCTGTCTTTGGATATCTATGAAATTTGTTTCTTTGATAGTCATGATACCAGGACCCAAACCAGATTTCTTGTCTACCAGGCTATTGTCATCCCTACCCTGTTGTATGGGAGTGAAACTTGAACTACATATTAGAAACATTGAAAGTTGGAATGTTACTGCGCCAGGTGTTCAGGGGGTTTCTTAAGCTTTTAGCTGACCTGGTAAATACGCTGCTGGCCCTCCTTTGAAGACTCTTCTGCCACACCTTGATGGGAGAATATGTATAGAAATTGTAACAAAAAAAAAATCGCTGGCATATAGTTAGTAAAAATTGCTGGCAAGGTAGTTAGCGTATATCTGTAATTATTATAGCAGGGCTCCCACTGCAATGGGTTTACTTAGAACCTAATAGGTTGCACTTAAAGTCACTCCTATAAATATACTGACTGTTATATAGTTCATTTCAAAGTCAAATCCTCAATAAATCCCTCCCAGCTTTTAGTCTGTTATATCTGGGTCATATGATGCCTCCTATTTAAGAAGAGAACTCACGCACCTCTTGCAGGTAAGTTTTTTCTCCACTTTCACCCATATGGCGTCTTAGCCACTCTCAGTATTTCAGTAAATTCTCTGCCTCCATGCAGATTACAGCAACCATGCTCAGCTGCTTCATCTCTCTCTGTCCCCTTCTGGGGAACTAACCTTGCTGCTGACAGGTTTTAGCTGTTTCCCTCTTTCACTCATTTCTGGCTCATCTTCTTTCTTTCTCTTTACAGGTGTGAGGTTTTAGACACTGAGAGTTGCCGCTTGGTGACATCATCTCCCTGCCCTAAGTCTCGTGGACTCCTGGTGGGTAAGTACTGCAAAACCTCCGTGACAGGGCTGGAGCTAGTCTCCCTGTTACAGTTACCATCAGCAATGTCTTCAGAAAATCCTCCCTATCAATTGGAAGAACAGAAGGATAATCACCAACATTCTGGCTCAAGTAAACATCACCAGCATTGAAGCCATGTTTATATGGCACCAGCTCTGTTGGACAGGATATGTCATAAGGATGCCTGACAGTTGGATCTTAAAACAGGTCCTATACCCCAACTCACTGCTGGCCACCATTCTAGAGGTGGACAAAAGAAGAGATTCAAGGACACCTTGAAGACGAATCTGAAGAAATCAGTCCTCAGGAGACTCGATCACTGAATCATCTCCCATGTTTCTGTGATGGTGCAACAAACCATTGATCTTTTGGAACAAACTCGCCTCATTATGGAAGTGGATAGATGAGAGAGACAAAGGGAGAGAGCTGAGATCTCCAGCATCTATTTGTCATGTCTGCAGTCAAACATGCAGATCTCAGATTGACCTTCTCAGTCATCTTTGGACTCACGGATGACTTCCCTATTTACTCAAAGACTATCATTCTCGTATCAAGGGGACTGCTGCCAGCAATAACTCTCCAGTTTATGTGCTTTTATATTGACTGTCTGACCAGGGTGTCTGAGAATAGGATAGAAGGAATATTGACTTTTTACTTCATTTTTTTTTCTTGTAGGTTGATTTGCCTGTCTGACCTGGTAATTGAGAGGGTTTTTTGATTTCCTGTACTGGCTTGACTCGGGTGGTAATATACTATGATAAATTTTGGGAAATGTAAGTGGTTAATTAAATTTGTGTTTTTCCTAAAATAAAGTGTGGTATTTAAATGCCACTTTGTGACCAGGAAAATGACTAGAATTAATTTTCAGCCCCACTTTGGCCATACCAGAAGTAAATGCTCCTAAGATTGTTTAACCCAGAGAAGAAATGTAAACATACTGACACTACAATTTTTATATATGCACAACACAATTTTGTATATATGTGGCAACTCTGTTTAATTTTTCAGGCAATTTAAATGTGAGATTCATATTGTCCTTGAAAAAGTAATTAAAAGCCCCCCACAAAATTCTAGCATAGGAAATCTTTGCCTTAGTTAAGTCTAATATCTATCTTTAGATGAGTGAAGTAAACATCCAGTCTTTGGTTCCCAAAATCAGTCATAGAGTGAAGAAAACCACCTAGATAGGCTTAATTTTGTTTATTATTTTAATATTTTTCATTACTTTATATTTTATAATATTATTTTAATATTATTTTAATAAATGATACTACTTCCAGGCAGCAAATCCTCCCTCTCTCTCTCTCTCTCTCTCTTTCTCAAACAGCTGTTTTATTATCCGTTATAAGGAAAGGAACTTGTAAAAAAGAATACATTTCAACCTCATTAAAAAAGATGGAAAAATAGGTGTTTAATACATTCTGGGCATGTCTACATGAGACACTTCACTGCACAGTAGCCTAGTTTACTGCACAGTAAGGGCACATGTCTACATGTGCACACACTTACTGGGCAGTAAAAACTCCTAGTCGTGTGTAAATCTGCTACCTGCAAATGCAAGTAGCAAATTTATACATGATTAGTTACTGGGCCCGAGGTGGAACACCTTGCATTTCTCTGTGTTAAATGCCATGAGGTTTTGATCCACCCACCTTGAGAGCCTGTCCAGGTCAGCCTGAATTGCCAGCCTATCTTCTAGCATGACCGTACTTCTGCATAATTTCGTGTTGTCTGCGAACTTAGCTAGTCCACTTCTGACACCTGAATCCAGATCATTAATGAATATATTAAAGAGTACTGGTTCGAATACTGAACCCTGGGGGATGCCACTGGTAACCATGTGCCGTATTGACTCGGTTTCATCGACAGTCACTCTCAGGGTCTGACCATGGAGCCAGTTCCCCATCCATCGGACTTTAAGGTTGTCGAGACTGTAGTTCCCCAATTTTGCCATGAGGAGAGAGAGAGCAGCCAGAGGCTGAAGTGCTGGACACCTGTCCCCAGGCTCTGCCCCCTACATGCCCCCACCCCATGGCCCCCACCCCAGGACACCACACAAAGCACTTTGTAAATAGTTTGCACAATGAAGAGGGTGTTTTATTGTTGGTGTATGGAGTGGGTGGTGAAGGAGCTTTGTTTGTTGGGGAGGGAGAGGGGCTTTGTTGGATGCGAGAGGAATAAAAACTTGTTCTTATGAGATATCTGCAGTGAGCGTGGTGCTGGAAGTCAGTGTAGGGGGTTCATGGGGAGTGCAGGAGGAGGTGGTTGGCCAGGGCCTCCTGCATCCAGTGCCCTGGCCCCTGCTGGTGGGTGTGCAGCTCGCCCGAGGCCTCAGCAGGGGGCAGGGGGGTCCTGCTGCCACCACCACAGGTAGTGCTCCCTCTGCCAGACCTCCATGCACCACACCAGGTCTCGTGGAACAGCTCCCCTTGGGCCTCACTGATGTTATGCAGCAACACAGGCTGTGGCAATGACCTGGAGCCGGTTGTCCTTGGTGAACTCAAGGTGGGCAGTGAGGGAGCACCAGCATCCCTTGAGATGGCTGAAAGTGCACTCCACCAGGGTGTGGGTCCAACCCAGGCAGCTGTTAAAGTGTCCTTGAGTAAACTGATCCCAGATCAAATGAATGTGTAGATGTGCCCTCTGTAGACCAACCTAAATTACTTTCTAAAACAGTGGAGCCATATTGTATCACCTTATTGCATTATCATACTATAAGAATTCATTTCATTGCCAGTTGAAGTCAGTGGAGCTACTTGAGGAATGAGACTGCTTGGACCAAGATGAATCTGTTTAGCAGTGAAAGGTCAGCTTGGGGATGTCCTGCTATTGCTCTTTTCTTCTGGCTGGGGAAGGCAACAGGTTATCGAAGGCAAAGTTCTTTAACATACAATAAATGGTTCAGTGGAGGATGTGTCCGAGAGTCAGAATGTCAGGGACCCTATTTGGATCATGGTAGTGAGGCGGTTAGCAGAATGTGCTGGGACCTGCCACATGTTGGAACCTGAGTAGCTGAAGCACTTAAAGCACTAGCATTAGCTGTTGTATGCATGGTATGTTACTATGTACAGTTTCCAAATAAAGTTTGGTATTACAGCACCAAAAAGACCCCATGAAGAGGTGATATATAAGTGAGGAAGCACAGTCTGGCTCTTCCACTCTGTGGCATGTATCCAAAATGAGGTAGTTAGCTGTGTTAGTCTGAAGTCAGAAGGCAGGGTAGATTTGCACCCTATAGACTAACTATTCTAAGGTGCAAATCAACTCATCCAGAATGCCACAAATTCAATAGAAATATTCTCTTTGATTTTAGCAGGCTTTGAATAATATTTGCATAACTTAATCGTATTTGGGGAATTGTTTTCTGAAGTTATAAACATGTAAGTTATTTTGAAATAATTTATGGAGTGGTTGTCCCATTCCAAGGTGCAAACTTTTCTTCAGTTGTATGAAGAACAATAGTGGCATAAATTAGAAAAAAAAAGCATGAGAAGGATTCATGTATTGTTAATGAAAAAGAACATTGCTCCAATATTAATATTTTTCCAGAAAGAGGCTGTTTCAGTTCCATTTGCAAGGAAAGTGAAACTGCTAATGCCATTTTACACCCTATTGATTAAGTGTTATTCTTGAAAATAGTATCAAT
Source organism: Alligator sinensis (assembly GCF_000455745.1). Lineage (NCBI taxonomy): Eukaryota > Metazoa > Chordata > Crocodylia > Alligatoridae > Alligator > Alligator sinensis. Next base: position 4,508,709 of record NW_005841847.1, on the reverse strand, counting down.
TCATGATCCAAGTAATGAATGAAAACAGTTTCCATTCATGATCAAAATCTGTATTTTTTAAATTTTAGAGTTGATAAAAATATGGGTATGGGACGTGACAGCATACACGTCAAAGTAACATGGCTGTCAGCCAGTTTCAGTCATTCTGTCTCTCTCTTTTGCTTACACAGTATAACTGGTAGAAAAATTGGCATTAGCTAAAGGGCTTATTACATTTTGGAAAGAGAGCTGGGATTCTCAAAAAACATTCTTTGGAGACTTTTGTGCTAATGGCATGATTTGATTTCACTGATATTAATTTTAATAGCAAAGTTTAGTGTCTTTTCTTTAGAAAAGGAAATAAAGAAAGATTAGGTTGAGGACACCAAAACCACAAGCCAGTTAAACAAAAGGTTATATTTCCTATCTTTATATTTTGGTAGCAGGAGAAAGCTGACACCAAAACAAAAATAAGACTGAAAAGGATCTACACTTAGCCACTAGAAACAGCCAGCATTTCCAGATGTTAATACACTGTCTTCCTTTTTCATAAATATTGTTGATAGAAAGAAAAGAACAAAAAGAGAAAACTGAAATGTGTTTTGCCTAGCTGAGGCCTTTCTCAGCATTTAGAGTGCCAGAATCAACCCCCTTTTATATAGTTAATACTATTAAATAGCTGTGTCAGCTGACAGGAAATAGGAAAGTTCCTATGGCAACTAAAAATATGCACAGGAGGGAAAATACATCAAATGATACAGCAAACAACATAAAAAGAAGTATGTAGATAATAGAACAAAAGAATACACATAAGTCCTACTTTAGGAAATGCATACATTTCAATAGCTTTTATTTTGATTGTTTGCCTAAAGTAGGGAACAATTCCTGTGGTTAATGGATGCTTTAACTATCTCAAATTGTTTTCCTAAGATAAAATTTACCCTTACAGGATGAGAATCACAGGGAACAGAATATCACATCTTTCTCATTTGGTATGGCCAAGCTACCCACCTTTATTACAGCATGGATAGGAAAGGAGGATCTATTTAACGAAACCGGTGATAGTGTAGGCATTTAGACTGTGGTGAGCTGGATACTTTTTAACTTGACATAAATAACTTAAATTGAATGGAAAAGGAGCATTTTTGCTTATGTACCTCATTAACGTACACACCTGGGTAATAAGCTTCCTGAACATTTCTGCATGTAGCGCCATTCACTAGCTGAGAAATCTTAGTGAAGGTGAACTTTGGAAGTCTTCCTTCAAGTCTGATGATCAAAGAAACTCAGTGAAAGAGTTGGTTAGGATTAAAATAGCATGTTTCTGCAGTACCATGGTACCAGACCATTGCCACCAACAGCTGCAGAGGCAACAACTGCTGGATAAAATACTGTTGCAGAAGACTTGTTTCTTGAGCATCATCAGCATATGATAGCATGGTACTGGTTGCAGAGTGCTTTCAGCTGCCATGATAAACATATAACAGTATGACAGCAGGACTATTGAAGAGGCTAATGCAACTAAGAGCCAATGCAACTCACCTTGCTCTTAGTTTGCTTAAAGAAACTAGAACCGTTGAATGATTGGAATCTCATGGATTGTCACTTTTTCTCTCAGGATAATTCTCCGCTATCTTGCACAAAGCAGTCAAGTGTTTTTGAAAATTGAAAGGTCAGAAGAAGCAAAGAATTATACCAATGTATTAAACTTGCTTAAATGTGTTGATTATTTTATCTTCACACACAGTGGGTGTTGTATATATGCCAGTCTTGGACTAGAATACTAAGTACTATCTTTCATGAAGAAGGAGGTCTGTTTAATTGCAAAGACACATTTATTTTGAATTTTCAGTAACTGAGATATAGGAATATATTATGCTATCTTGTAACTTCCAAAGGAAAGCATTAGGCTGTGATTGATTGACTTTTCTTGACTATTTTAAATGCACAAAATCCTGAACTCAAACCATAGGAATGGGTGAGGTCAAGAGATGGTGGAACAAAGCAATAAAGTAGACAATCAGTAGTGGTAGTCCTAAGCAAATTCAGGCACATTATAAAAAGGGCAATGTATTTGAATATCCTAGAATTTTATTTTAGTCTTGTGTCCTCTTAATTTGGCAATAATGTTTTAAACTTTTTATCTGATATATAGTGAGCAAAAGGAAAGCGCAGAGTAGCATAGGACCCCTGCAGGATAAATCAGGTCAGTTGCTAGTTGGCTCAGAGAAAAAGGCAGAGCTCTTCAGTGAGTTATTTGCTTCAGTGTTCCTTAATCCTGACCAAAACAATTCCCCCACTGTGAGCATAGACAGATGTCCAAAAGGCACCAGACCACCAAAGGTTAGTGCTGACTTAGTTAAGGAGTACTTGAAAGGGCTGGATAGGTACAAGTCAGCTGGCCTGGATGATCTGCATCCACGGGTGCTGAAGGAATTGGCCAGTGTCATTGCTGAGCCGCTGGTACGGCTGTTTGAGCTCTCATGGTGCTCCAGCCAGGTCCCCGAGAACTGGAAAAAGGCCAGCATGGTGCCCATTTTTAAGAAGGGGAGAAGGGATGAGCCGGGTAATTTTAGGCCAGTCGGTCTTACCGCTATCCCTGGGAAAATACTAGAAAAAAAAAATCAAAGAGCGCATTTGTGAAGGCCCAGCTGGGGAAACGATGCTGAAAGGAAACCAGCAGGGGTTCGTCCCAGGTAGATCCTGCCTAACAAACCTTATAGCCTTTTATGACCAGGTCACACACTGCCTTGACACAGGAGCTGAGACCGATGTCATCTGCCTGGATTTTAGGAAGGCCTTCAACACAGTTTTGCATCCTATTCTCTTAGGGAAGCTAACAGTCTGTGGAGTGGACGCCTACACAGTCAGGTGGGTGGCCAACTGGCTTAGGGACTGCACCCAGAGAGTGGTGGTGGACAGGTCGTTCTCAGCCTGGAAGGAGGTGGGCAGTGGGGTCCCACAGGGTTTGGTTCTTGGACTGGTGTTATTTAATATCTTCATCAGCAATTTGGATGAGGGTGGTGGAGAGCACCCTCTCCAAGTTCACTGATGATACCAAGTTATGGGGCAAAGTTAATACACTGGAGGGCAAAAGTTAATATACTGGAGGGCAGGAAACAGATACAGGCCGACCTGGACAGGTTAAATCAATCGACAGAATGAAATAGGATGGAATTCAAAAAAGATAAATGTAAGGTACTCCACCTAGGAAGGAGGAATCCCCAGCACACCTACAGGTTGGGGGATGACCTCCTTAGCAGCTCAGAGGCTGAGAGAGATCTTGGAGTCATAGTTGACTTCAAGATGAACATGAGCCGGCAGTATAACAAGGCCATCAACAAAGCCAATTGCACCTTGTCGTGTATTAGCAGATGCATGACCAACAGATTGAGGGAGGAGATGCTCCCCCTCTATGCGGCATTAGTCAGGCCGCAGTTGGTGTACTGTGTCCAGTTTTGGGCGCCGCACTTCAAGAGGGACACAGAGAATCTGGAGAGGGTTCAGAGGAGGGCCACTCGCATGATTAGTGGTCTCCGTGAAAGACCCTACAAGGAGAGGTTGAGGGTTCTGGAACTCTTTAGCCTTTACAAAAGACACCTACAAGTTTATCAGGGGAGAACTGCAGGGAATAGGGGATGCTCTGTTTACCAGAGCGCCCCAGGGAGTAACTAGGAATAATGGGTGCAAACTAGTGGAGAGTAGATTTAGATTAGACATTAGGAAGACATTTTTTACAGTAAGGGTGGCCAGAGTCTGGAATGGGCTTCCAAGAGAGGTGGTACTATCACCTAACTTGGAGGTCTTCAAGAGGAGGCTTGACAGTCACCTGGCTGGGGTCGTCTGACCTCAGTCCTCTTTCCTGCCAGGGGCAGGGGGTCGGACACGATGATCCATTGGGTCCCTTCCAACTCTAGAATCTATGAATCTGCTGTAAGCATCATTGCTAAAAATGATGTTACTAAGATCTTAATGGGTATGAAAAGCTACAAATTAGCCCTGATAATCCTAGTTGTACTATACTAAACTTGCATAAAATAGACTTTAAACTCTCTCCTGCTTTCTTCTTCCTTCTCCTTTTTTGTATCCTGGCATTGATTTTACAGATTACTTGCTTTCTTAATGTAGTTACTGCTACTGGTACTTGTATGCTAAACTTTCATTATAACAATTTGGTTTGAAATATGGAGACTTACACCAACTTGGGTGTAAATTTGATACCTGCATCATGCAGGTATCTAATTTATGCCCAATTAGTTACTGCACAGAAATGCACGTGTAGACACCATACTGTGCAGTACCATTGTGTGTGTGCACTGACTTGGGACTAACCTGGAGTACTCTGTCCAGTTTTGGGACCCACACTTCAAGAAGGATGTGGACAGATTGGAAAGAGTTCAGCAGACGGCAACAAAAAATAGAGGCCCTGGGAAGTAACACTTATGAGGAAAGGCTGAAAGAACTAGGGTTATTTAGTCTGGAGAAGAGAAGAGTAAGGGGAGAGTTGATAGCAATCTTCAAATATCTGAAGGGTGATTACAGAGAGGATGGAGATAAATGGTATATGTAACCACAGACAATAAACAAACATTGAACATTATTATAGTTTGCTTGGAAGTTTGGCTCTACAGGCTATTGTAGTTGTCGCACTGTTCCTCTACAGAGACACTTTCCTTGGATTTAAGAAAGCTCTAGATCTTTAGGAATTGATTATTAAGCAGTTCATAACAAACACACTGAAATCAGGTGGCATAGTTAAACAGTAGGAACCGATTTCTTAAAGTAGCCAACAAGAGGAAATATACATTTTGTCTTGTGCTACCATGAAATTGTAGGATAAAGGTATGTGCAAGAAATATGGATGGTATAAATGAATGGAAGTAGGGAGAAGGATGAACTTAGACTTGCTGACTAGGCACATGGAGCAGTAAGAGGCTCTTTGTAAAAGCTAAAGTAACATATGATCTTTTTCCACAGTCCTTTTTCTCTCTGAATCTGGGCAACAGAAAAGGAGCTTTGATTAAGCTAGAGGCTTTTCCTGGTCTACTCATGAGGTATTGCAAGGACATGCCATACAACACTTCATTCAAGATAAGTGTTATATTATGGCATAGCCTAGAGAAAGCAACAAGAAGCCTGACTAGCATATTCATTATATTCTTTGCCGTGTGTGAACACCAGGACGGATATCTTTATATGTGAAAAAGAATCATGTCAGTCAGTCTTGAAAAATTATATTGTCCCTCTTAGATGGGACAGATGCTGATCCTGGGGATTAGGCAAGTGATTGCTCTGTCCTGGACCCTGAGGCTGCCATGGACCCAATCCTGATGATCAACTGGGCCCGGTTCCATTTAATGTGGAATATCTTGGGGTACCTATACACAATTATGGAGGCTGCTCCGATACACTGGAATTCCAGTGCATCAGAGCAGATTGAGTCTGCTGGAGCATGGCAATTGCCACCTGTAACAGGGAGCCTTCCTGGGGCCAGTCCACCATTGGTCCGCCCACCTGTTTCTGGGCTAACTGCCTGCCTCACTCTCCTGCCATGCCTTGTTGTTTCTTAATTGGTTCTAATTACATGGGAGGTTGCCCAGTCTTGTCCCGATGCCAGGGGGTGCTATCTGCGGCTCTGTTCTTCCCCTACACTGCAGCCCAAGCCTCACAGATGGCATCCAGGTGACAAATACTCCCAGCCTGCAGCCAGACCAATATTAGCCCTCATTGTCAGGCCTCATACACACACCCATTCATACTGCCCTCCTCTCACTAGGGCCTCTCACACTCCACCCCCTCTCACAGGGTCTCTTTCACACATTGACAACTTATATCACCTTGCTCCCTCTCGGAGCGGGCCCCTTCAGCCACAGGATTTATCTAGTGCACACCTTATGTGGCAGACATACCATCTTTTGGGCCTCTCCCCTGCCCCTCACCAGGGTAGTGGCCAGTCAATTACCCAACCAGGGCCAAGCTTGCCCTGGCCTCTCCCAGGGCAACTCTACACAAACTCTCACACACACACTGGGCTCCCAGCCCTCTGGTTTCCCACTCCCTGGGGCTCCACATCTCTACCCCTTCACTGGGGCCTACACTTACTGGGGCTCCACATCTACCCCCTCACCAGGACTATAGGGCTTCCCTCTCTGGTGGGGGTTCAGGTGGCCATAGCCATGCCTGGCCCCAACTGCTACCCACAGTGATGTGGGAGCTAGGGGTTATTGATGAACCCCAACCCACCTTCCACCGGGGTGGTAACTGGTATGGTATTTTCCTGGAGGCTCCAAGGCTTCCATGCCACTGGGAGCCCCACCAGGCCACCCACTCCCAGCAAGGTGCAGTTTTAGGTCATGCCCAGGACCAAGAGCCTCCTGCTCTTACCTGTAGATGTTCCCTATAGCTGCCATTTTTAAGTGTGGGGACGCTGATACAGGAGAAGTGGCAGTGCTTTAACTAGAGCAGTTCTTGGAGCTGCTTTAATTAAAGTGCTGCCACCCCCACCCCCAAAGCATGAGTAAAAGTGCCTTTGATGGCAGGTGTGCCACAAATTGCCATATTTTGCACAATTAACACATTAATCACATAATAAAAGTAAAGTCTACTAGGGCCCAAAATTTAGGAACGAAACAGTAAGACAAGAAATAAATGTATTGTTTATCCTTTCAAATAAGAAACAAACAAACTCTAAAACAGTTAAAATGCAAAAGAAAGTTCAAGGATTTTTCTCTTCCCCTCCCCCCGCCAAAAAACATAATTTCCGTAGAAAAGATTACATTTGTTATGTCGCTTAGGGTGAAGTTACAGGTTCCAATTAACACATACTAATGCTAAGGAATGTTAGGGGGTGTAAAAGTTAGCATGCAGTGTGAGCATTTGCACATTTGGGGTTAATATCCTTTCAAACGTACACTGCTCTGACCTGTGGCTAGAGGGCTGGGAAGCAGGTGTATGCCTAGGAGTTGCAAAGTCTGCTCCCTCCCTGCCCTCCTTTTTGCCTCTGTACCCACAGTATAAGTTCCAGGATCAGGCCCCACTGGGGAAGGGGGAGGGGAAAGAGGGCTGGGGATGAGGAACTGCCAGGCAGCCACTGGAGGGTGGCAACTCCCCATGTGTCTGGATTGTGCCTGTGCTACCCCTGTTGGTCCCCATGGCAGCCTGGGAGCTCCTTCCCTTGGGGGATGCTGCTTGGGCATGGGGCTGAATTTGTACATGAAGGGAACTGCTGGGTGTGTGTCCCTCACCCGCTTAAACCCTGTCCCCTACTCCCCTTTTCCCCTTCTCTCTCCCACTTCCCTGCTTACCTGCTTCCCAGGTGTCCCCAGCTGTCAGGCTAGGTCTGTAGAGTCCAGGTGGATAGCTGGTCCACCTGGGAGCAGTGCCTCCTTTGATGCTGGAGCTCTTCAACTTGGTCATTTCCTCTCCATGGACCAGCCAGAAGTTCTGGTGATTACTGCTGGGTAGCAGGCCTCAGAGATAACCCTTGCCTAAAATGGCATAAATTTAAGATGCCTAGAGGGTCTTTAGTAGTTTTTAATGAGCCTGAACTTGTGATCATTCACGGTTTCAGTGCCGTTTAAGTGGTCTAGTTCGAACATATTACCTCATCCTTAGCTAATCAAAGTTCTTGTTCTCTTGTAGTCTGGAAAGTACTAATGCAACAGGCAAAATAAAACCTGATAAAACTTGCTTGTAGTAGATCAAAATATGAGTGCTGTAACGCTAGTTGTGCAATTAAAAATGCCAAGTGTTGCCAAAATTCAGACTTTAAACCTGTGAGGCACAAAAACTAGTTTCTCAGATGAAAGGTAAAACTCAAACACTCTAAATGCACTCAATTTTATAAGCCTTGGCTATAGAAGTAATATAGTGGTCATTCTCATTTCTTGTGAAATTTGCAACTTACTCCCTGTTCCACTATAAAACCAAGCTTGATGAATCTGATTGACTTTCCTGAGCCTGGCAGTAGCAAATTATTTGGTTTATCAAGTCTGGTTCAGAAGTGCACTCTCCAACAGTAGCCACTCAATGGTATCTGTTTTTCATTAACTAATATACCTTATCTACTAGAAAACAATGTTTCAGCAGCTAAACTAGTGCTGGTCACTGTTTAACCAAGTATAGACAAGGGACAACCTTGGGTCCACAACATTTCAGCTAATTCAGTTATTTAAAGAGTATTATTTCCTACGATAGTGAATATCGTTTCATAGCAAGAGGTTAGGTGTAGGCCATGCCATATGATCAAATTGCTAGGGGAAGAATGGGATCTAGGCAGCAGCCGTGTTGATCTGAGCACAAAAGGTAGGCAAATTTTCATAGTTTCATAGTTGTTAGGGACTGAAAGGGACCTTACAGATCATCGGGTCCAGCCCCCCTGCACTTGGGCAGGAAAGACTGCTGGGATCAAATGACCCCAGGAAAATTGGCACCAAGGCATTTTTTGAAGATTACCAGGGTGGATAACTATACCACCTCTGGAGGAACTCCCTGGGGGAGCCTGGCACTTGGCTTTTAAATAAGTTTTTCATAGATTTCATACATTTTTGGGTCGGAAGGGACCTGAGTAGATTACCAAGTCCGACCCCCTGCTCTGGGCTGGAAAGAGAGCTGGGGTCAGATGACTGTCTGCCCTTATGTCTATCCTGAAGCACTCTTCATTCAGTTTGTGCCCATTATTTCTTGTCCTCCTGTGGGGAGCCTTGATGAGTAGAAGCTGCTACCAAGTCCAAACCTGAGTTTTCTCTTCTCCAGGCTGAACAATCCCAAGTCCGTCAGCCTCTCCTCATATGTCTTGGTCTCCAGGCCTCTAATCACATGTGTGGCCCTCCTTTGGACTCTCTTGAACTTCTCCACATTGTTTTTCAAGTATGGTGCCCAGAACTGGCTGCAGTACTCCCGTTGTGGTCTTACCAAGGCAGAGTAGAGAAGGAGGATGACATCCTTGCCTTGCTCAAGATGCCTCAGTGGATGTATGACAGTGTTTGGTTAGCTCTGCCAGCTGCAACATTGCATTGGTGGCTCATGTTCATTTTGTTGTCAATTATGACACCAAGGTCTCATTCAGTTTTGGTGCTGGCAAGCGTAGCACTGCCGAGCCTGTAAGAGTGTTGTGGATTATTTCTCCCCAGATGGAGTACTTTATATTTCTCTGTATTAAACAACATCAGGTTGAGGTCTGGCCACTTCATGAGCCTGCCTAGGTCAGCCTGTATTGCCAGCCTGTCTTTGAGCATGACTACGCTCCCCCATAGTTTGGTGTCATCAGCGAACTTTGCTAGATTGCTTATAATACCTGAATCCAAATCGTTAATGAACATGTTGAAGAACACTAGTCCAAGTACTGAACTCTGAGGGATGCCACTGGTCACCTTCTGCCATGATGACTCAGTTCTGTCAATCAGTACCCTTTGGGTCCTACCATGGAGCCAGTTACCTAGCCACCAGACCATAAAGTATTCGAGGCCACATTTTCCCAATTTGACCATGAGGACATCGTGGGAGACCCGGTCAAAGGCCTTTTTGAATTCCAAGTATATGACATCAACCTCATTTCCCCTATTTAGGTGGTGAGTTACTTGATTGTAGAAGGAAATAAGATTGGTCTGGCATGACCTGCCTGTAATGAAGCCATGTTGGCTATCAATCAGAATACTGCCTTCAGTTAGCCTATGTGATGGATTCTTTGATAATTTTGGGGTAGAGGCAGTATCTTTTATTAGACCAACTAAATAGTTGCAAAAAAGTTGTTATTTGCAAGCTTTTGGACACACACGTCCTTCCTCAGGCAAAAAAAAAAAAAGAGATTAAAAATGGTGATTTTGCACAAACACAAATGGTGTTTTAGATATGATTCAAAATAATTTTGAAAAAATTTGAGGGACAAAATCTGGACATTAAACTAGGAATATATCTGGTTTTGTGAGAGAGAGGCTTTTTCTGAAAACTAACCCTAGTAATTGGACTCTTCCAAATTCTTTGAAAGAGGGATTTTATCATCACACTATAAAGAAACAATAACATTAAGTACTATCATTTATGGAAACATGTTTCTAGCAGAAACTTGTTACACTGTTCTTATAGAGGTAGGAACGTCTGCACATCTATAAAATGACTGCCTTGTTTAACTTTACAATATGTCTTTTCACCCCCTGAAACTCATGGGCAAAATGCTTTACTGGTATAGGTCTATTAGAATGTATGAAATTATGTCAACAGTTTCTTAAACTCATAGAAACACTCAAAGTTTCACATACAACTGTATTTTGGATTAATTGCAGAGTTGATTCTCCAAGGTACTGGGCTTCTAAGAGCTGCTAAGTATTCTCGAAGTTAACATCTCAATAATTAGGCAAAAGTTTTTAATGACCAGACTCCAGGCACTGTAACACAGTTCTGTATGGTACTGTTGTACCTATAATTAATAAACTTTCTGTTGTAAAATATAACAACCCCACAAAAAGCTGAATGCATGTATTTAATCTGAAAATGCACTAAAATATTTTCTATCAGTAACTTAGATTCAGTTTCCCCTTTAATACACTAGAATTTCAAAATGAAAATTCATTTATTTTCTCTCAGGTATTTCATTTTGATTCTTAGATTAGCTTGGCTATTTTTCTTCAAGAAATGTTACTTGAGAGAGTCTGAGAAAGGGGTGATTTATAAGCTAAAAATCAATCACAGTGGCAAATTTTATATCTAAAGAATTATTTTTACAGTTATCTACAATTTGTCAGTGATTGAAACGTATGAACAAATCTATCCACACGCTTTGTAACAGTTAATTTTTACTTCCTATGGAATGAATGATAGCTTAATTTTGTCCATCATTATACATGGCTCTTAACCCTACTGACAGCCTAAAATATAGCTCAGTGTTTGAGATGACCTGGTTATATTACACAGTCAACCCAAAACACATAGTATAAGAAGTACATAAGGCTTTGCCCATGGACCACTATATTGGATTGAATTTCACCCACTTTACACAAAAGGTATTTATATTTTAAATAATGTGATATGGAAATTACTAACAAAAAGTAATAAACATTTGTTACTGAACCCTAAAAGCGATGCTTGAAAACTAATCATCACACGTCACAGGATGAATCCTTTTTTGTTCTCACCCATTCTTGCTCCAAGCCCTGACCCTTTAAGAATAGGTATTAGAGTTGTGAAAGGAACAAGCCTCCCTTACATCAGAGGTTAGCGGATACCCTCCAAAAGTCAGGCCTAGAACCTGTGATGGATGTTTCCCTGCTGAGAACTGTGCAGAGAAAGGCTTAGCAGGGGTAGAATTGCCCAGAATCTTGAAGCAGGAGTCTAGTCCTTGAGAATAGCAGCTACTTCAAAAATTAGGATCCTTAGGTGAGTGTGGGAGATGAAGGGCCTTTATTATCTCCATGTTATAGGTGGCAAACTGGAGCCTGACAAAAGTCAGACATGTCAACAAGTTCAGGGTCAATTTGAAAAATGAAACTGATTTTTTGGAGTACACAACATTATTAAGCACTACATGTGTTAAAAGCACAATATCCATTGCCTTCAGCTGCAATGCTCAGCACTTCTACATATCAGACTTTGAGACCTTGAATCAGGAACCTAGAATTAAGAAATACATCATTCATAGTCACCTGTGAATTTTTGGTATAATTGACCTTCCTTCCATCGCAAAGGATCTAGGCGTACAGGTAAGAAAAGAATTCATTTCTTTAGGGCAGTATTCAGTTGCCTTAACTGTGAGAGAGTTTTATCTTCAGTCATTTTCCTTTCAGTCTGCTGTTTCATAAGGTACACCTTTGAACTAAAGTTGAGCAGGAAACAGTTTTCTAGTAACTTGAAAATTCTCAAGATTTAAAAAGGAAATACTATTCTACATTGGGATAAAGTTCAAACCCTTCAAAAATTTTCATGAAAATACAGATTGATCAGAGCAGACCAATAATGTAGTAGTTAGGACACTTGCCTGGGATGTTGAAAATCTAGTCATGTCCTACTCTGGCTGATTCAGGTTGATTGTGTCTCTTGTTTTCCATAACTTATAAAACTATTTGAGGCACTGTAGAGATCCCTGGGTTCCATAAATACAGGCGTACAATCAATGAAAAGAACTAACAACAATGAACTTTATTGTGGAGCAGCAGATAACATCTACAGACTATTTATCTTTTTGTAACTCACTAGCTCAGTGGTTCACAACCTTTTTAGACTTGCAGCACCGCTGGATAGATTCACAGTGCCCTTTGGAAAATGCCAGCTTTCAGTTTTCACTCTCAATTTTTTGTTTACAGAAAAATAATAAAGCAGTTTTCTATTGCAAAGAACTTGGAATGACCACAACTTTGGATTTCTATTTGAAATAGCTACGTTTGTCTTGTGAATCATGTTTGCAAACCTAACAATGCTAACATTCTGTGGTAACCCATGGTACTCCTGAAAAGATCTCAAGGTACCCCAGGGTGCCACATCACCCTGGTTGAGAATCACTGCAGTAACCTAACTGAGGGACTGTTTCCCAATTCCTATAGTTTTCTAAGTAAGGAAGTGTCTCTAAATGATAATTTCTATTACTGTAGGTGAGTATCTCTCTATATTTCCTGTTGGAAGACTTTTTACTTTGTATAAATAGTTACGTATTTGTTAGTCAAGAAAGAAACTGTCTATAGCCCAGTGAGTACATCTAGAATGTGGGAAGCTAAGGTTCATAGTCCCTGTTCTGGATCTGGCAGAATAGGGATTGGTTATGCTAAATGAATGCCTGATTGGTAATTTGGTCTTGTTCCCTCTCTCTCTCTTTCTGCATAAACCCCCATGGAAAACCTTTCCCATGAAACTCTTATCAAGACTAGCACCTTCTTCTTAAAAGTTTTGATTTTATTGAATTGGTATTTTCTAATGAAAAGCCAGTTTTACTTCCAAATACTGTCACAGAGTAGGGTTAATACAGACAACTGTCTCTTGCACTTCTTAAGGCTAATTTATAAGGCTCATTCCCAAACAGGTCCATACTGAACACTGAAAGAAGGAGCCTATGGAAAAAATAGAATGTCAACATGTAATTGAGGACTACCATAATGCCTTTACACAAGGGGGACAAATTAAGATTGCACTGGTAATTTTAATTTTGATATATCCTGAATTTTAAGTGCAAAACTTGGAACCTTAATTTTCTTTTAACATGTAGTTTTGCATATGACATCTTAGGCTTTTACAAAACAATCTGAAAGAAAAAGAAATGTTATCATATTGCAACATATTCATACACGGTTATTGACAGGATTGGAACCTTGGATCCGTCTTACAGATCTTTGTCACTTGAACTACTGGGATAGGGACAGAAGTTACACATATACCAATTTAAGTAATCAGAAACTGGTTTAAAGCTGTAACAGAAGAAGTCCAGTGTACGTGAACCAGTTCCAAAATGGCTGAAACTGGTTTAAGATAAACCTGGTTGAATGCAGTATCTGACTTAACTAATTTGGGTCAACCCAGTTGTTGAAACTTCTGTCCCAGTCCCTTTCCTAGTTCAAGTTAAATCACAGTCCCCCCGCATCCCAGCATGCTTTCCAGCCCTGGGTTGGGCTGTGCTGTGTGCTTAGCCCTGGAGTTAACTGAAAGTAGTAGGTTGTCACCTGATACATGGACTGATACAAGAGGAAAATGGGACACTTCCAATGAGTTTCACAGGCATTTACTGATAGCAGAGGAAAGTTGAAACATGGGAATCTTGGATTTCATTCCAGTTCTGAATGGTAGTATGCTGTAGTAGTTGTACACTCTTCTGTTCCTGACCACTTTGAATGGTGCATGTCCCAGGCCTGTCTCTCTCCACTTGCTTCCCTCTACTGGTTCCTCATTTTGCTCTCATGCTCCTCACCATGGGGTAAAATTGTGCACATGGAGCAATTTCATATGTTAAAGCCTGCCTTGTTTTACTTGTGATAAACTGTTTGTAGGTCAGTACCCTAAGTCTTTTTATACAACTAATCCATGTCTTCCTCTGCAATTTCTTTGTTCTAATTCAAGTCTTTTTCCTTCTCATCTTCTTTTGTTATGCCAGTATTCTTCCTCAGACTCTTTACCCTCCTCCCTCTCATCCTTTCCCAGTCCTAATTTCTTGGCCAATCTTGTCCCATTTGTCCTTGCCCAGCCAGTTCCGTAGCTCTTTGATAGCTCTCAGTCCCAGGATTTTTGTGGAATCAATCTTAGGCCATGGACAGCAGAAGAATGACCCCCACCTCTCCTGCCAATAAGCTGATTGGTAGGAGAGGGTACATGGTCCTCAGAGAGCTCCCTGATGGTTTGTTTTTGGGTACTCTCCTTCCCTCCCTCCCTCTCCCTTGGAGGGAGGAAGGAAAAGCAGAGAACTGTGGGATTCTAGGTGTCCTCAACACCAGAGAAAAGCTTACAGCCAGTGAAGTTAATTTGAGAGGGGAGAGATACACCTGGTTGGATGAGGCAGAACTTTCTTGCAAGAGACATTTTTCTTCCCCAAAAAAGCCCTTGAATGGCCATATGATTTCTTTTGTGCTGGGAGAAAGGCTTTTCTCCGAGTACAAATGTAATACCTGTATGGGTCCCTAGTCTCTTTCCTACATCTTCAATTTTCTTTCCAAATTTACTCTTTGTACTGTAGCCCCCCTTATCCCTACTGTAATTATTTGAAGGTAGTTATTTGAAAGTATTCATAGCTGCCTGGTAAACAGCAGGGGGAAGAATTAAGAGACAGTCACCCTGAAATCATAGAATTATAGAGAAGCATGGCTAGAAGGGACCTCTATAGGTCATCTAGTCCAACCCTCTTTTGGAGGCAGAATCATCCTTATCCAAACCATCCTGTACAAATTTATAATCTAATTTCTTAGTGAAGCTACCATCAATCCTGACACAACAAAAGAGATAACACCCTAACCTGCCACAGAAAAAGCAGAGGGATTATGGCAGCCAATATCCTGCTTCTACACAAGGTTGTTAATATACATTCAAGAGATCCCAGGTAGAGGGCCACCCTCTCAGCTACAGAGGAAGGCAAAAACTTTCACAGTCCATACCAGTCTGACCACAGGATAAAATTCCTTCCTGACCCCAAATATGGTAATCAATCTGACCTTGAGCAGACGGGCAAGATCCTCTAGCCAGGAACCTCTGGCTTTAATTCCCAGGAGGAGCATTGGCACAGCCCAGTCAAAATCACCAGCCTTGGCTGCAGCCAACACTCAGTGTCTCTGAGGAAGATTTTTTTTAAAAAACCCTGACACATGTAGCAGAAAGGAGGGGCAGGGACAGGATGGGACACAGTATTCCCTCCCAGCTACCTGCAGCAAGCAGCAAAGCCCAGAAGCATGGGAAATACCCAGAGTAGAACATAGTCAAAGTTATGCCTAGATCATTCCTGACCATTGGCTGTTCAACTTCTCCTTGAACACCTCCAGTGATGGAGAGTCCACAGCTTCCCTAGGCAGTCTATTTCACTGCCTCACTATTCTAACAGTGAAGAAGTTTTCTTGATATACAATCTAAACCTACTTCACTGCAATTTCAAGCCACTGGTCCACATCCTTCTCTCTGCAGCAAGAGAGAAAAGGAGTTCTGCCATGTCTTTATGGCAGCCCTACAAGTATTTGAAGACTGCTATCATGTCTCCTCTTCAGTGCATTCTCTACAAGCTGAACATGCCTAGCTCTTTCAGCCTATCCTTGTATGACTCGCTTTACTAGCCTTTTTATAATCTTGTCACCCACCTCAGGACCCCTTCTAATTTTTTCACGTCCTTTTTAAAATGTGGAGCCCCAAACTTCACACAATACTCTGGGTGAGCTCTCATCAGTGCCCAGTAGAGACACTATCACTTCCCATGTCCTGAACCCCTAATGCTTCTCTTGATGCATCCCCAAACCACATTTGCCTTTTGTGCATCTGTTTGCAGATTCATGTTGAGTTTGTGATCTACCAAGACTCCCTGATCCTTCTCCATACTGCTGCCATCCAGCCAGATGTCACCCATTTTGTATTTGTATTTTTGATTATTCTTTCCAAGATGTAGCACCTTGCATTTGTTAGCATTGAACTTCACCCTGTTAGCTTCAGCTCTGCTTTCCAATTTCTCAAGATTCTTCTGAACTACATTCCTGTCCTCCAACATGTTCACAGTCCTGCCCAGTTTCATGTTGTCCGCAAACTTGCGCAAGAGGCTTTGTATGCAAGCACCCAAATCATTAATAAACATATTGAACAGCACTAGATCCAGGACAAACCCCTGTGGGACTCCACTCAAAACCTCCTGCCATTCTGACATGATTCTGTTTATGATTACTAGGAGTGTGCAAAGCGGGTCGTATTTGATTCAGATTCGGATTTGACCCAATTTGGGGGATGGTGATTCGATGAATTGATTCGGATACCGGTCCCTGATTCAATTTGGCTGAATCCACGTATGAAGATTTGATGTTGATGTGGAGAATCAGTGATTCAGCCATAGACAAAGCTTTAAATTTTTGTTCTATATACCTCAAGGTACCAGGCACAACTTGTGAATGCTGAAATGGTGGAGCGGATGGAGTGTCCCACAGGAGGAAGGGAGGAAGAGGCGTGTGCTGGGCAGTGGACCCGGAAGTGAACTAGAAGTACCGTCATTTACAGTCAGTACCATACATAACAGAATGTAGACTGCTGTTCAGCTTTTCTTAGGTAGGCCTGATATGAACAAAAGCAAGATGTATATGGTGATGTAGCTCATCACTACGGAGACATAGTGTCTCGTGTAGACGTGTCCAGTGTGTACTATTACAGTAAGTCATATCAGATAATATACAGTGTGTGTGACATTTCCTTAACTTAGCTCAGTGTAATCCCACGTAAGAGATATCAGAATCTATCTGATAAGGTTCTAATTTTAGAACATACAAAATAAAGACCCAGTTTTTCAGGGTGTTATATGCCTTCAACTGCAGGTAAAGACAGCTCCTCATATAATCGGTCCTGGAACTATTTAACAGCATGAGTTTGAAAAATGTACGTATTTTTACATCTTTGGAGATTGTCAGTCATTTTGTACCTATTTATTTCTCAGTCAGACTCCACTTACAACCTGCTGCTAGAAAGCTAGATAATAGAAGTTTAAATATACAGGATAAAAGATATTATTATAGGGGGAGGTATTATCAGAATAGTTTGTGTGTAGACAGAAAGAGGGATTGATTCTTTCATTTCACTTGCTAGGGATGACCTAATGAACTTGCTTGTGGTTCACAACAGGTGACCTTTCTTCACTGAACCTTCATTACGAGCTCATTCTTTGTTTCACTTGTGCGTATGTCACAATATCATAAAAAGAAATATGTCCAGTGGATCCTGTGCCACCATAAGGAATTGACGTTGTTTTTAGTATATTGGCTTTTGTAGCTTATTTTATCAGCTTGTAAACAAATTAAAAATTAGATGACAAGATTTTCGTAGTAAGATATTGGAAAAGCAAGTCACATATTAAACAGAAAATGCCTTTTTTATTAGGTATTTCTCCCTCCCACCTTCCCCCCATATTTCAGTATCCTTTATCTTTAAAAATTCAAGCAGCTTTTCTAGCCCAAAGGAACAGGTATTAAAATAGTTGTTTTTTTATAGCAAGACCACATCCACCCTCAACAGGAACAGATTACCTAGAATTTATAATGTAATATTGTTTCTCCTAGTCATTGTAATGAATCTGCATTAGTTTATTGTCACTTATGCTCAGCCCCAACACATTATCCAAATGATGTTAGGTAGCTTGCATATCTGAATGTTAAAGTCTTATAAATGTTAGCTGCCTCTCTAATTTAGAACTTGAAGGGATGAAATGGTCTTTATAATGAGTGTTTGTTTAGTAAAAGAGTGATAAAATCTTAGGCAAGGCATTAAAATAAGATTAGGGCAACAGACGCACAGTGAAAAGTTATAAAATACAAATGTAGCTTAAGTTTTGCTAGAGTACCTATTACTGTACTGATTCAACTTTGTTCAGATTCTAATGCTTGGTGCTAATATTACATCTATTCCACTAGAACAAAAAATAAAAGGAATAGAGGTTTGAATTAGGTGCCACCCGTAAGCCACCATCCAGTACATCTTACTTCCTTAATTAAATCATTGTGTTATTGCCTAACATCATATCTATGCTTCATCTTTTATTTTTATACTATAAATGTCGATACCAAGCTCCCCAATCCATGGCTTTTGTTACCTTAGGCAAAATGAAAAGGATATTATCTCACAGTCTACCACCATTAACACAATTTTAGTCACTAAACATTTCTTCCCCCCCAATAGTCTTCTGCTGCTACTGTTGTTTCATGCCTTTTCTTGCTCGAGGTGGGTACAAATTTCATAGGACTTTTGTGACTATCTATATGTCACATTTATCTTTGTAGTTGTACAAAAATATTGTGACTCACAAATCCCATGTAGTTTAATATGTCAAAGAATTGTGCATATCACATAAGGCATTAGAAGAATCTTCCAAGACTACATTCAAGACAGAATGGTTAAAAATGTATGGTGTGCCAAACCTGCAGCCCCAGAAACTGGCATAAGAGGCAAGGGGGAGTTCCTACTTTTGTGTAGAAAATCATAGGGGTTAGGCTTACAAGCTAACAGGCTAAAGGGAGGGAGTAGGCAAAGATAAAGAAACACCAACACTGTGGTAACATATACTCAGCACCTTAATTTCTGCCACTCTCCCTCCCCCCCACACTCCCAGAGGTGTCCCCAAACAAGACTTTAGTCCCTAGAGTGCTCAAATAGCAGCCTGCAGCTGCCCTCAAGTCTGAGTGCAGCTCCTTCAGTCCACAGTCTTGGCTGACGGAGCCAGTGAGATCTCCAGCTCTTCTGTGCACTCCTCCTTGTAGGGATGACCAGGTTCCATGTACATGCTGCTTTCATCCCCATCTCAAGCTTCCTCTTCCTTTTTTCCTTGCTCCACAACCCCTGGGGGGTTTTGGGAGCTGCAGTCCAAATTAACAGACATCACAGCTCTGCAGACTGCCCCTGGTTCTACCTGCTGTTGCACACATTGCATTCACATTACAATGATTTAAAAAAATAGTTTATTTTGTAATTTTACAATCTGATTGTTTTATGGAAATTGGAATGTTTAGTTTAAAATAAATATTTTTCTTTTAAAAAATAAACCTGTTTAAAATTGAAACGATGATAGCTTGTTTTAATGCCTATATTTACTGCAATCTATTAAATGCATTCAAATAAATGAAAACATGCTGCATGAATGAACCAACCTCAAATGTAATTAATTTTTACATTACAAAGTGAATAGGGAAGAACTTCTTTTGTATTGCTATAGTCAACTCCAGCTTTATAAGTATGTTAGGGCAGTGGCTCAACCTTCTAGCCCCACAGGCTGGATGAGTGGTACAGCCTACCATCATAACAAAATGAATTCTAAATATCTATACACTTTGGTGTTTGCTTTTGTTTTTTTTTATCATAGAAAAATCAGAGCTGCCCTTGCCCCCTTCGCTCACCAGGATGTGGGGCACCAAGCAGCACTGGGATGCCAGTGCCCTGCCCCTGCCCTTGCCTCTGTCAACCCACAGCTCTGCCAATGCCCCTCATCCTGACCCACAGCCCCTGTCTGCCCCCACTAGCTCCCTCCTAGCAGCAGCTCCGTCCCAGCACCAAAAATGGGTCCAGCTGAAGCTGCCCCACCCACTGCTTGTGGCTCTGAGTAGTGCACACCCTTACATTCTCCTCCCTGTGCCTGTGCCTGGGTCCCAGTGATCCCCATGCTGTTCCAGGGAAGCCTTCAACTGGGGCTCAAGGACTGGGCTGGTTAGCCCTTTCCCTTCCAGGCTGGCCTCCCCCACACAGGAAGCTCTAGGGGGTTCTAAGCCTGGCTCTGGAAGCATCTGCTACCCGGATCACTCCTTCATCCCTGACCCCCACCTCCCTCTCTTTCTTACACACACCCCTGCAGCTACCCCCACCCCTCCCCACAACCCATCAAACTCCCCAAGTGGTTCCTGGGACCAGGAGCTCCCTCTGGCTGGGGCCACATGTCCTACCATCAGTGTGGGCATGGAGTAGGGCAGCAGCGTGGCAGTTGCCCCTGTAGCTGTGTTTGCTGCCAGCAGCTTCTGAGGTTTGTGGATGGGGTTTGTAGGTGGATTGTGGGGGGCCATTGGGGCACTCATGGCCAGCTCCTGGCATAGACCCCCGATGGCTGCACATGACGCTTGGCACCAGCCTGGCCCACTGGTGCATGCCATTAGCCAAGACTAGGCCAGCCCTTGATGTCATTGGCTCACAGCACCACATGTAAGAGCTGTGTGCCCTCAGGATGGGCCGGGTCCTGCCTCCATGTGCCACACGTGCCATCGGACTGGGCTGGCTCCATGGAGGCAGAACCTGGCCCAGCCCAAGGGTGTGCAGCTCTTGTGTGTGGTGCCAGGAGCCTGGGTAACACCAAGAGCTGGCCCAGCTCCTACCCAATGGTGCATGTCAGTGGGCTGGACCCACACTGTGTGCCATTTGCAGCCGCCGGGGGTCTCTACCAGGAGGTGGCCAAGAGCACCCTGATGGCCTGCTGCTGCTGTTGGAGGGCTATGTGCCATGCAAAGTGGTGAGCAGGGAACCCACCCCTCCCACATAGTCCCCTCACCCCCACAGAGTTCCCCTCACTCCCACAGTCTCTCCACCCCCACCCACAGTCCCCAGTCACAGTCTCTCCCACCCCCACACAGTTTCCCCCACCCACAGTCCCATCCCCCCACACCTCCACATCCCTACTTACCTGAGACAGAACCTGGGTTTGATCCACTGCTGCAGCTTTTCCCCACTCCTGAGGCAGTGTGCTGGAGTAGCAGGGACATACAGCAGCCATAGAGATGCTCTGGCTGTGTGCTAGAGCATCTCTCTGGAGGACCCAGCCTCTGGTTGCCTCAGGGAACACTCCAGGAGCACGCTCTGTGCCGCTTTTCTTCAGTGTGTTTAAATTTGATACTGGGAAATTCCGGTATAAAATTTAGAGTCCACCCTGTGAATATGCAGCATGAGGAACATTTTTTCATTCCCAGTGTGCCTCTTGCAGTGTCTCAAGCTGCTTTGAGATGCCACAAAAGGCATGTGCTTACTCATCTGGACGCAGCCATCAGGTTCAATAAGGACAAATGCAAAGTCCTGCACTTAGAGCAGAACAAACCCACGTACTGGTACAGGCTGGGGACTGACTGGCTGGGCAGCAGCTCTTCAGAAAAGAACCTGGGGTTACAGTGGACAATAAGCTGAATATCAGCTGACAGTGTGCTCTTGTTGCCAAGAAGGCTAACAGCATACCAGGTTGCATTGGTAGAAGTATTGCCATCAGATCAAGGGAAGTGATCTCTATTCAGCGCTGATGAGGCCACATTTAGAGCCCTGTGTATAGTTTTGGGCCCTCCACTACAGAAAGGATGTAGACGAATTGGAGAGTCCAGTGGAGGGCAATGAAAATGGTGAAGGGTCTAGGGCACATGACTTCTGAGGAGAGGCTGAAGTAACTGGGCTTATTTAGCGTGGAGAAGAGAAGACTGGGCATGTCTACAAGTGGGCATTTAATGTGCATTAGCCTGATTTAAGGTGCATTAAGAGTGTGTGTCTTCATGTGCACTCCCTTAATGCACCTTAAAAATAGCAATTATAGGTTAACTAGCCAATTGCCCATCAAGAATGATGCGGGGGGAGCAGGTGGGGATGGAGCCTGGGAGGAGTGGGCCCAGGCCTGATGCAGGGGAGGACTGGGCCCGAGGGTGGGGAGAAGCCAGGCTGCCATGGCGGGGAGAAGGGGAGAGCAGTGGGCCTGGGCTGACCCGGCAGCGGGGGTGGGGGACAGGAGGAGCGGGCTCAGGGCCAACACAGGGGAGCGAGGTTGGGGGAGGAGTGGGCCTGGGCCCGTTGGGGGTAGAAGGCTCACTTCTTCCCCGCCCTGCACCTGCTGTGTTGAGCTGGGCTGGGCCCACTGCCCCTCTCCCCTGCACTGTCATGGCAGGCCGGCTTTTCTCCCAGCTTGGGTTTGTTCCCCCCACACATCAGGCCCAGGACCAGTCCTCCCCTGACCCTGCCAACGCCACAGCACACCTGCTCCTCCCCCCACCGCACATCGGGCTCACTGGGGGACAGGAGAAGTTGGCTCAGGGCTGACACAGGGGCGGGGGGTGGACAAGGAGTGGGCCTGGGCCTGAGGGGAGGAGGAGGCCTGCTTCTTCCTTCCCCTGGCTGCTGCTGTGGCTGCATCAGGCTTGGGTCTGCTGTTCCCCCCCCACATCGCGGCAGGCTGGCTTTTCCCTCGCTCAGGCCTGCTCCTTCCCCACACTGGGCCTGGACGCGCTCCCCTCCCCCCCACGTTGGGCTTGGGTCTGCTTCTCCCCACCCCCCCACATCAGGCCCACTCGGGGACAGGAGGAGCAGGCTCCGGGGCAACA
>NW_005841847.1:4470058-4486253 GCF_000455745.1 Alligator sinensis | reverse complement strand
GGGGGCGGGGCCCCCCCTTCCCCCCCCCCCAGCCTCAGCTGCATCAGGCCAGGCCTGCTGTCCCCCCCGCCCACTTCAGTGGGTCGGCTTTTCCCCTGCTCAGGCCCGCTCCCCCCCCACATATGTTGGACGTGGACCTACTCCCTTCCCCGCGATGTTGGGCCAGGGCCCACTCCCCCACCCCACATTGGGCCTGGGCCCACTCCCTTCCCCCCATGTTGGGTACAGACCCATGTGGCAGAAGGCCACCTCTGTTTCTCCCCAAAAACTCTGTTCTGTGACAATTTGGTTAAGATGGGCCCTGCAGAGGGTACACACTTTACCCTATCTCTTTAGGTAACCTGAGCTGAGGGAGGGGGGAAACCTGCTCCCTCTGCCTACGTGACTGGCATCACATACCTGGGTGAGGGGCTTGGACTCCCTGGGGAGCTAGGAACTGCCAGTCTGCCCAGCAACTAGTGATGCATTTCAAATTGGTTGGCTGACAGCCAACAGGTGCTGGCCTTCATTGGACCAGGTAAATGAGGTCATAAGGGCTATATAAGTTAAGGACTGCCCAGGAGGTGGGGGGCAGCAGCCATGAGGAAGACTCAGAGAGGGAGAGAAGAGCTGGACCACCTGAAACTTTCTCTCTCTCAAAACTCATGATCAAGGAACTGCCTGCCTCCAGAGGGAATCTCCACCTGCCTCTAGATGATACTTGTAAGTAAGCTACCTGAGATCTAACTAGATATATAGCTTGCAGTAACTCAGATGCGTGATCAAAGGCTACCCAGCCATGCCAGTTTGCTCTATGGGATTTCTCTGATATTGCTCTACCCTGTACCCTATTCCAACCCTACCCCTTGTAACCAATAAAGTTCTCCTTTGTACCTAGCGTGGGAGACTTATTGGGTATGGGTCTAGATTATGCCTTGGGGTCCCCTTGGTTTGGCTGACTGAGGGAGACCACTACTTGTGCTTCCAACTGAGAGAAGCACCCCCAAGTGCTTGAAATGAGTCAAGTACCCTCAAGGGCTACTAGGCCTGTGTTTCCCAGGGTGCACAGAGCCAGAATCAAGCCCAGCCCTGGGTGGTGGCAGTTTTTACCCCAGGCTAGCAGGTGTGCTCCAGAAAGGGGGGTGGCCAGATGTGGGGCACCCCCAGGGAGGCACTCAGAGCCTGGAAGCTGGTTGGGCTCAGTGAGGTGGGTGGCTCAGCGCAGGAGCACCCCCTACTGGCCCGCCACAGCCCGCTCCCCTCCCCCTTGCATTGAGCCTGGGCCGACTTCCCCTCCCCCGTGTTGCCTGCAGGGAGCTGGGGGGCGGGACAAGGCCAGCTGTACTGGCCTCACCCCCCTCGCTCCATCCCTTATGTCCCCACCATCATAGCAGCGGGCTGCCTTCTGTCAGAATGCTTCTTCGCATTCTGATTGTCTGTCAGCCAATCAGAGCACAAATAAAGCATTATGGACAGACATTTGATACCTGCATAAGGCAAGTATCAAATTTAGGTGAGATTAGTTAAAACGCATTAATGCACATGTAGACACATTAAAGCACAGTAATGCAGGGACTTCAGTGCTGGGTCTGCCCAGCCACTAGGTGGTCAGCCAGAGCCCAGCTCCAGGGCTCCTGGCTGGCCACCTCTCCTCCTCCAGGGCTGGGCTGGCCCTCGGGCAGCCCCTAGCTGCAGGCTATAAAAGCCTCCAGCCATTTTGTGGCTTGGGGTACACACCACAGAGAGCCTGGAGGAGCCAGCACTCTGCAGAAGCCCACCAGGCCCTGTGTGCCCCCCTAGACAGGACCCAGGCAAATTCTACCCATCCTGTCCCCTAGCTGGAGCTGCTCCTTGGCCACAGGTTAGTGTTGCAAGGGGCTGTAGCCTGCTGCATACCTTGTCCAGTCCTAAGATTCCCCCCAGGGCTGCTGGCCTGCCTCTCAACCCCAGCTTTGTCTCTTTTCAGGCACTGTGGAAAAGTGCCTCTGCCACATGGCTCCCCATCCCTGGCTGTGCCCCTGTCCTGGGTGCTGCTGGCAGCCCTTCAGGCTGGCATCGGAGGGACATCCGAGAGCCATTGCAGGGGACCATGTCCAGCACAACATCCCCATGGAGCCCTGGCACTGCCCGTGTGCCCATGCTCATCCTGAGCACCTGGGGGCAGTTTGCGTGGGGCAGGCCCTTGAATGTCCACATTTATGAGGCCATTTCAGCCACGATGCATGTGTGAGGCCACTTCCAGATGGCATGGCAGCGCTGCATGAAGGCTAAGGTCTTGCGGGCACAGTGGGTGGCTGTGAACGACTTCAATTGTCAGTCCAGTTGTGCCCAGAAGACAATACCCTTCATGTGGGAGCTGACCTACATTTTGGCACCCTGGGAGAAAGGCCACACCCCTGCAGGTACCACCAGAAGGGGTGGCCTGCCCTCGCTGCATCCCGCCCTGATGCCTCTGGTGACACGCCACCAGAGGAGGGGACCTTGGGCCTTCAGCACCCCGCCCCACCCACCTTCCTGACTGCTGCATCCACTGGCAGCTTGGAGAGCCTTGCCCAGTGGCTGCTTTGCCCTTGGCCCAGCTCCACACCCCACCATGAGAGGTGGCCAGCCATGCCATCACCAGCTTCCAGCAGTACCAGCTGCTCCCTGCAGGGAGACCTGGCCAGGTGCCAGCCTGCTCCTCACCACAGGCGATGGACACTTGGCACAGCTGGATGCCAATTGCTGATGGGGAGCCCCATGCTGAGCCACCAGCCTCACCAGCCCCAGATACGTGGTAAGTCATGCACTGGGAGAGGGCCCTCCTAGTTCCTGGCTCTGCCCCTTCCCCTGGCCCCTGCCCTGCTCCCCGCCTGGCCTGTCTGGACTCCTCTGGCCCCAGTTCCATCTCCACAGTGTGCAGAGAGGCGGGTCACAGTTCAAAACTTTATTGAGAATTCCATGTCCCCGCAGCTGTGCAAGCACAGGCCTCTCAGACACCAAGGAGGACACTGATGCCAGCGTTAATGTCCCCTTCAGTAGCAGGAGGCAGGGATAAGTAGCGCTGTGACAGGTAGCCCTTCAGGCAGCAATGGAGTTTGTAGGGCAGCCCAGACTTGCCCCCCCATGCCATCGTGGTTCAGGGTCCCAAACCAGGAGTGCAGGTGTGCCCAGGGCATAGTGGCGCAGCAGCAGCAGTGGCCCAGTAGCAGCAGGGCATAGTGGCTCAGGCAGCCCTCCACCTGCACAAACAGTTCATCGTGCACTGCCCAAGGCACATACAGCAGGGGCACACTCAGGGCACAATAGTGGTGTTGGGGGGAATCCCTGTGATGCCTCCCTGGAGAGGCCTCCTGCGGGGAGGGCAGGGGCATGGCCAACACCTCACCCCACCCCAGTTGTCTGAGAGCCCTACATGCCCTGACCCTAGATGACATGGGCTGGGCAGCGGCACAGTAGTTGGCCTGCAGAGATAGGGAGGTGGGGTCTGGAGCTGTGGCAGCAGGTGCTGCCAGCAGCCTGGGACAGGGGAGGCAGATTGCCTGCGGCCAGCACCCAGTGGGTCACCCAACCCAGGGGAGCAAGAGAGGCCTGGGGAGTCTGCCAGTGGGCACCTGGACTGACCCCTGTTCGGACAGTTTACCATGGTCCCTGGACACCCATACATGGCTGACCTCTGATCTGAGGCTGGGCAGTGCAGGGCCTCTGTAGAGCAGCTTATCTTTGCAATGTTGCAAACTTGCACAAAAGGCTTCTGCCTCATGCCTCTGCAGGGCCAACATCTGGACATGGGGGAGAGGCTGTAGGGCTGTATGGGAGTGCTACAGCAGTGTTACTACCACCTGCTGCTGAAGCCGACCAGATGCGCTGGCTATACCAGTGGTGCACCGGAGACTAGACCCTCCTGCACCAGCAACTGGTGGCAGTAGTTGAGAACTGGGCAGCATGGGATAAGGTGTGGCAGCAGGCTTGGGAGGCATGGGAGCTGGCTTGGTGGGATGAAGACATCACCTCTGAGACTGCCCAGGAGTAGGCACAGGACTGGGTGCAGCAGGCACACTGGGCCTGGCTTGAGGCCCTGGAGCAGGGGTGTGTGGAGCTGCTCCAGCAGTAGCTGGCCAGCCAAGGCCCCTGGGTCCCACCCACTGCCCTGCAGCAGGCCCCTACCTGGGCCTCAGAGGAGGGCCTCTGCCACCTTCCATCTCCAGGAGTCCCTGGCATTTGCTGTGGCCCCTGACCTGCAAGGGAACTGTCCACAGCCAGGGTGCTGGCTGCCTGCTGCTGGGCTCACACAGTCCTCCACTCTGAGACTCAGAGAAGGACTGAGACTGATGTATAGTTTTTAGTTTGGAAGGAGGGTTTTTTGTTGGTGGTGCATGGGGAGGGTGGTGGAGGGGCTCTGTGTTTTAGGGAGGGAGGGGGCTCTGTTGGGTGAGAAAGGAGGTGGGAGGGACAGGGTAGGGGTTGTGAGGAGAATAAAAGTTTTCATTACAAACATGTGTGTCCTGGAGTGGTGCTGAGGGGTGGGCAGGGGATACCGGGTATGTGGGTGGTGGGGCAGGTGGGTGTCAGTGGGGATGGCTGGGTGCTTCTCAATGTCTTGGCACTCCAGGTGGGGCCAGAACTGGCACAGCAGGTCTTCAAAGGTGGCTCAGGTCATCTGGAACATTTACCCACTGATCATCATCCCATTCCTGCAGCACAATGTGCTGTCACCAGTGCTGTCTGGTGTGGCTGGCCCAAAGACAGTGGGGCTGGTGAGACAGGAGGGTGATGGCAGTCCTGGCAGTGGCATCCATGGAGCTCTGGGACTGGCAAGAGCAGCTGTGTGGCAGCGGGGGCTCTAGGAGGCCATGTACCAGTCATCCAGCAGGCAGCTGAAGCGGTTGGGGGAGTCAGGTAGTGCTAGATGGCTGAGTGCCAGGTGCATGGAACAACAGCAGGTAAGCAGGACAGCTGTGGGAGTCCTGAGGAGTGAGGGACCCTGTCCCTGGGTGTCAGGGCCAGGAGCTGGGGCACCCAATGTTGCAAAGCACAGCTGTGGCAGAAGCAGAGCAGGCATACACTGCCCATGTCTCTACCACACTGCTGCTCTGACAGAGGAAGCATTAGTCCAGAGGTCACAATGCATAGGGTATGCTTTCAAGATGGCTGTCAAGTGCTGGCAGCTTGCTCTGGTTTCAGCATGGCTACCGAGTGCTGGCAACTATGTTGCCAGAGACTGGAGCTCCCCTCAGTGGCCGCAGGGGCACATGGTGCTTAAGGCGCATTGAATTTAAGCCCACTTAAATTCACCTGTAGACACCTACTGAGGTGGGGATTTAATAGCAGCCTTCAAATACCAAGGAGGATGGAGCTAGACTGTTCTCAGTGGTGGCAGATGACAGAACAAGGAGCAATGATCTCCAGTTGCAACAAGGGAAGCTGAGGTTAGATATTACAAAAAACTTTCTCACTAGGAGGGTAGTAAAACACTGGAACACGTTACACAGACAGGTGGTGGAAGCTCCATCCTTGGAGGTTTTTAAGACCCAGCTAGACAAATCCTTGGCTGGGATGATATACTTGGGGATGGTCCTGCTTTGATCAGGGGGTTGGACTAGGTGACCTCCTAAGGTCCCTTCCAACCCTAATTTTCTATGATTCTATGATCTCTTTGGCCCAATGAGTTTTTAATTCTTTGCTGCAGTGTGCCAGGCCCCTAAATCCTTTATTTGAAGTCGCCATAGCCATCTAAAGTAGGACATAAGCAGAATTCAGGCATCTGGGTACAAAATTTTGATTAAAAAAAACCCTTTCTCAGCTGCTGTTTAATTATGGAGCCACCTAAACTTCAGGAGTTCTGCAGTTGCGACCCTGAACTGGTCGCAGGGAAGTGTGCGACCCTGAACTGGTCGCAGGAAGTGTGGAGTTGTGACCTCCACACTTCCTGACTACTTAGAAGTCCTATACTTGTGTATGCTCTGAAATACCACCATCTTGACACCTCAGCCCTAAACCTAATCAACCCATAAGCTAGGCATTTCCAGCTTATGAATTTATCTTTTAACTGATGAATCCAGTTACTGTGTAAAGTGAAAATCATGTGTAGTTTCTGGATCCAGGACTGGAGCCCAGACCTCCTGTTTCTGGGAGGGCTCTTGTGGACACTGTGGGAGAGGATTGCCTGGTTTCTGGATTCTGACTGGGCTGAGGTAAGTGCTAATCTCTGAGCTGCTCAGGCTGAGCTATTTCTAGGAACACCCAGAATCAGCACTTTAGACATGTAGAGAACTTTTTTACTTTAAAATAAAGCACCTATGGAATTTAAGTGCCTCCCAGACTAGGTAGCAGCCTGTAACCGGGAACTCAAACCCTGTTGCTTGGGCAAAATGGCAGGGAAGGAGAGGGGACCATAAGAGAGGGCCTGATGTCGGTGGGGGGCTGAGGTGAAGTGAGAGCAGCCTTGCCTTGGATCAAGCATGGGCATGTGTGTAGAGATGGAAAGAGGCCACAAATTTAGCTCTTAAGGCAAGTAGGGCCTGAGGAAATATGCATGGAGAGAGAGAGCACGTTAGGCTTACCAAAGTCTGAGAGCAGCCTTCCCTTGTTACCTTTTAACATCAAGGTGTGGCAGATGAGGAAGTACGGCAAGACCCTGGGAGGCAGGAGCTGGGCAGGTTCAAGGCAGCCACTAGGGGTCATCATGGCAGCCCTTGGGTGGCATCCTGCTACACAGCCAAATTGGTTTTGCTTGGATCACAAGTTTGGAGTTAGACACCCACATAGGCACCTACATTTTGCTTTAGATATCATTATTAGATCTAGTCCTCTGTCCTTATTTCAAAAACTATTAAAGCCTGCAGTTCCCAGATATAGATGCTTAGCACTTCTTAAAATCATACATAGAGCCCCACATCATTAACAAAAATTATGTTAATAGGAAGAGGCATAACGATGCAGCCAGGGGCCCAGGGCAGCTACCGCATACAGGGACAGCAGCAGCTTCTGGTTGCTGCTATGCTGCCAGCATGATAGTGTGGCCCTGGTAGCATCTGTTTTTCTGCACCCAAGGTCAGCACCTGGGGTAGCATCCCTGGTCACCCTGCCCTAGTTACACCACTGTTCATAGACATAGTTTTGAGTTTCTGGGTCAGAGTGACTTGAGTTGGGTATGCACACCTGGGGCCTCCAGTTACTGCTCCCTTGCTAATATGCCTCAGCCATGATGTGGGAGTGGGGCAAAATTATTCTAGGAATAATTAATAAGGCACTCTTTATATCCCATGTTGTTTTTGACCTCCTTGTCAGGCAAAGTAGAGCAAAATATAATAAAACAAGCATCCAGGCTCAGCTTGAAAATATTTCATACTGTAAAACTTATTTTATTTACTTCTAAATATTTCAGGTTCCTCATCTTGATATTCTTCATCAATTTCTAGCAGGATTTGTACCCTTAAATCACAGAATCAGTCATAGAAGTAGCTGGCAGAGAAAAGCACACTGCTATCTTTTATGAGGAGTAGCCCATAGGTAGAGATATGATACGCTTTATCCATTGGTTACATAACTAATTAAAATAGTACTGGGATGCTGGATATGAGGATTCCTAGGTTCTACTCTTTTCTCCAAGAACAAAGATATGGCTTAGTAATAGAGACAGGAGAGCCAGAAGCATGATATGCCTGTTGGGGTCATCTGAAGAAAATGAATGTGAGACCTCTGGCTATAAAAGTATAAGCCTTTACATGTAACTTAAAGCAGCATTTCTCAACCTGTGGTTCATGACCCAAAAGTGGGTTGCAAGAATATGTGAAAGGGCTGCGAAGAAACTTTAAAAATGGGACAACAAACTTTAAAAATAGATTCTCCGTTAAAGGAGAAAAGTGTGGGAAATTGGCAGAGTTCCAGCCTGGAAGGGGTTGCTTGGGGTGCTCCATGCCCCTCCCCCACCCCACACATTGGGGAGCTAGGGCCTGAGGGTGGGGGCAGTGGGTTGGGAGCAAGGGGCACTTGGTCGGGACTGGCCATTGGTGTTTAAAAATGGGTCCTGGTACAAACAACATTGAGACCCACTGACATAAAGGACTATGTGGGCTAAATGACTGGGTTCATTAGCATGGAGAGAAGGCAGTATAGGATTCCTAAACCTGTATGGGTGGAAACAGACATTGCTTTTCATGCCTTTGTGCCACCATAAAAATGTTTCACACAGGAGCTCAAACCTCTGGATGATTAATGCAGTGAGATAATGAACCTGTGTCTCTTTAGTGAGATTTCAATTGTCTTTGAATCTAGAGTTTCCTGGTAGGGAGGGTTGGGGTGGGGTGGGGTGGGGAGGGGGAGAGGTTCACTCTACCTTCCTGCCACTTTTCTTTTCTCCTACTGAACTCAACTTACTGTTACCTTTATCTCACTTCCTGTTGCCCTTCCTTTCATTTCTCCTTAGGGATTGTGCTGCCATTGTTGGTGTACTCTCTGTAGAACTCTCCTCTTTAAGAGCCTGATAAGAAGATCAATACAGGCAATAGAAATATTCCCTTTATCATCAGTGGTTATTGATTTGGGCCTTTATACCCAAATCTAACTGGCACAGAAACTCAAATTCTAACAATGCTCACTATATGCAGACAGTGTGTGGCATATGCAAGTATTTTGAGGCATTAGGTCAATTTTCACCTTTCTACTTCAAGACAGACATACTAGTTAGTAAATACAGGATGTTCTTTTCAGTAATATCTTAAGTGATATATTTCAGGACAGAGAAAGAAAAAAGGCAGTTTGAGTATAATAAAAGTAAAATTCATGGGCATTTATTGTTTCTTTTAAATGCTCGCTCTCTTCCTATTGCTAGTAAGGAACAAAGTCAAATGATAAATCACTACCTATAAGTCACTCGGCTTACGATTTACTGGATTCATTCCAAGAAGCTTTGAGACCTTCACCAGAACATCAGACTCTAATTACTTTCATTGTAATTGCAATTCATCTGAAAACAGGACATTAAAGAAGATTTCATCTGACTAATTTTTAAGAACACAGAACTTAATATTGATTATAGAATTGGTTCTCTAATATTGATTGATTTAGGTCTTGCCTTTCTAGAAATACTTCTTGATTATTGTCATTTAGAGTGATGATCTTCATTTCTTGAGATCATCTTCTTTGTATTGTTCACATTGGCCCCATATTGTTTTCCTTTCTCCTCAGAGAGAAGATACACATTTTAGGTCATGACATTATTTTTAAATTTGTCTTTTTTTAGACACAAATCTAAATGCAAAATATCCTAAGACTAAAAAGCTTTTTATTAAACAATACTTCAATGGTACAGTATGTTGTTGTGTGTCAGAATCCAATACAAATCCTATTTTATTCCCACGTTTCAGTTTACAGTGATAACAAGGGGAAATGGAGGTTTGCCATTTATTTGTTTTCTAGTATTTGTACGCTGTTTCACTATAACTTTTTGGGTTGTATCTATATTATCTGGGATTCCCATATAGTCTCCTATTTGAATACTAACCAGGCCTAGGAGTGTTTATTTTCTAGAATCCTATGAGATCAGGTGAATTCTGTTCACCATGACTTCAGTCAAAATAAGGCTAGATACAGACATTCCAGGAGGTTAGGGGGAGGTTAGATCACATTAAAAGTGGCCACCTGATCTAATTTAGTTCGCCCAGGTGTAGACCTTACACTTAGATCCCTAGTTAGGTAGATCTAAGTGTGAACTGTGCAGAAGTCTAAAAATGGCCTGTGCCCGTCTCCATTCAATGACCTGATCCCACACCACCTTTGCCCAGGCAGCTGGTCTCGTTTGCCAAGGAACCTTGTGTAGACCCCGGAGGGTTCCTCAATTACCTTCTGGGTATCACCCAAAGTCGCCTGCCATGACTTCAGATGGTTCTTCAGTGGAGGGGGTCCCCTCTGAGGATGCCTCCAGAGTTGTCATGTGCCTTGGCGGATGTCTATGGGGCTCCAACCTCCCCTATACCCCAACCACACGCTAACCTATGAGACAAGCCTCAGAATCTTTTGCGGCTAGCCCCTTTTGATGTCTTCCTTGGTTCCCATGTGTCCTCTCTCACGGATGGACGCCTAGGGCTTTAGCCAGTCCCAGAGGGTCTGGTGATGCTCTGCCTTCAGGGCTATCCCTCTTGACACCCTGCGCATTCTACGACGGATGCTGTTGGTCATCATTGCATATCACATGGTCTTTCGTCTCCCAATGGGGTCTCTAATTCCCCAAGCCTGATGTGGAGTGCTAGGCTAACCTTTCCTAGTTGGAAAGTGCTAGCCTAGTTTCTTAGTTGGAACTAAAATAGATCCAACTAAGAAAGAAAAACATGAACAGAACATTCACTACCGGAAAACCCCATGCCACGGGAACAACCCAATGTGAAAGGAAAAGGGATTAATGACAAGACTACAAGAGGAAAGAGACAAAGAGGAGAAACAAAGAAAAGAGGAGCAACCGCAGGGAGAGTCCCATGCTCCCTTCATCCCTAATGCCCCTAGACTAATGCGTCCCCTGGGTCGGGACCCACGCCTTCACCCCGGCCGGGGTTTCTCCAATCCCCTCCGGGATCTGGCTCCGCCCTGGGGTTGCGGCACTCGCTTCCTCCGGCAGGAGCTCCATCGCTGGCTCTTGCCATTGCCACTGCTGGCCTCCCTGCCAGCTCCTTTGATCCCCACCAGTCTTCCCTGAAGCGGGGATCTCCCACAGCTCCCACTGCTGCCAGCCGCTGCCAGCTGCAGCGGCTGGACATGCTCTGCTCGGCGGTTCCCCAACACTCCTTCGGCACTCAGTGTCCTTCTTCCCATGCTCTTGGGCCTGGTTTTTATCTTTGCCAGGTGACGTCTCTTCGTGATGTCACCCGGCTCCAGCTGGAGATAGGTGTGGCTGATAAACCGCTTGGGCGGTATTCCCCGGTGTGCCTCCTCACTTTTCTGGACCCCTGCAACAGGTAGGTTTTTTTCTTCTTTTGCTTTCAACTGGGGTCTGCCTCTGGACGAGGCTTCCCCCCTTGGTCACTCCTGCATCCCTGGGACATGGCTGATCCGATCTAAATTAACAGTAACTTGGATGTAGTCTAACTTAGATTGGGTCCAGTGAGACTAATGTAACTGAACTTCTATACAGTTCCTAGTGCAGCCCCAGGGCTGGGAAAGTCCAGCCCCTGAACTCAGCCTGGGGCTCTGCTCCCCACCACCCCTGAACCAGGCTATTTTTAGCCCCTCCCACCCCCACCCCTCAACCCCAGACAGACAACCCCCACCCTGAGCTCAGCAAAGCCCCCAATCCCAAAAGTTGCTCCTAGGGCTGGTTTTATTGGCATTCACTGCTGCCAGAAGCTGAAGGAAGTAAGTCATGGAGGGGGAAGGGTGGGCAGGATCAGAGGGTCCCCTCCCACAGAGCCAACAGCCCTCCCAATCCACCCTCTCCACCCCCAACCCTGACTTACTTCCATCAGGCTCCCTGGACTGGTGAAAACCAGCCCTGGGAGCTGTTTGCAGGATCGGGGACAGTTTGGCATCATCAGGAAGGGAGGTCCAGGGGGTCTCCTGACCACTGCTGTAGCCCCTGCTTGCTCTCCCAATTCTCCCAACTCCCTCTGCAGACCCCTCCAGCCTCTCTGACCCCTGGCCCCATCCCCATTAGCCCTCCTATCCTGACTTACCTTAGATTGAGTGGCCATTTTTAACTTGATCTAACCTCCCCCTAAACTCCCTGAATGTCTAGATATACCCTAAGTGTAGGTGGTTTGCCGTTTGACCACAACCTTCTTAATAAACATGAACAAATTGGATACATTCTCTTTAGTATGACAGGAATATTGAAGGTTATCCCACTCTATTGAAATTCCCTCCATGAGGGAGTGGATGTGCTATTGTCACAGGCATGGTGAATAACAGTCTTGCTTTCAGCATTCTCATTAACGTTGATTTTCTGCTTTGTCTTAATATGTAATGATTTATCTATCTCCATTATTTGTTTCAGTACTTGCCTCTATATCTCCCAAAGGAATTTTCACATAAATTGAGTTATACATATCTAGGTTTCTTTGAAAAGGGAAAAGAAACAGAGTGAATCTTAAAATGCTGCAGGACATTGAGACAGAGGAGAACTTGCTTTACTGAACTTAACGAAATATCCCTATGTAGAATATTAAAAATGATTGGATTTCACAAGCAAGCATTTGAGAGCTAAACAAATAAAGTATGTTCTACCATATATTCCTAAAAGACAATTCCAGTTGGTGAATGGAGCTGTAGGAAGGCTTTCCAAGTCTGAACCCTTGGATTTAAAATGCCATAGGTATCTTCCAGACAAGGTTCTTTGGGTAGATGTGATATCTTTTATTAGATCAACTAAATACATATTTATTTAGTTGGTCTAATAAAAGATCACATCTACCCAAACAACCTTGTCTGCCTATGTCCTTAGACCAACACGGCTACAAACAACAATCCTAATAGGTATTTTCTGGCTGATTACTACTTTTCCAAAACCAAAGATGTTCCAGGAACTTGGAAATGGTTTTTCTTTCACTTTTCTTTGTCCATGTATTGGGCACCAAAATTTATATGCACAATTATTTCAAAGAGAAAAGGAACAATATACAAAGAATGATTTTATTGAATCTTCAGAGATGTGGTTTTCTCTCTATTCTTTCTGCTTCCTGCTTCTGGTAATTCCCCTTCTTAGCTTTTCAGATGGCACCAGCTGATTGCTACCTTATCTTCTGAGTTCTGAGTAGGTAAGACCATCCTGATCCCAAAGGTATTCTGAGGGCCAGTAATTCCATTCTGGTTAGGTTCTTATACAATACTTATATCTGTGATTTCCAAGTGTCTTCTAAGTTAATATGTTACTAATGTCTTTTCTTCAGCCATCCTCTATAGAAATAACAGAATCATAGGGTTGGAAGTGCGATCTAGGGTCATCTTGTCCAACACCTGGCACAAACATATTGGGGGCATCTACACAAGATGTTTACTATGGAGTTGCCTAATTAGCTCCACATTAAAGCATCACCATCTACACATGCGGAGCTATTAGGCCAGAATAAACTAAGTAACTCTGCCACAGGTTAATACTGTCAGACACAGGTACCATCCAATGGCAGAGTTACTTACTCTGTGGGGGCTGTTTGCTGGCGAGCCCTGCACTATAGCACCCTTGTGGCCCAGTCAGCCCCTCTGCAGCACATTGAGGCAGCTGGGGGGTGGGGAGGGGGTGGGGTGGGATGGGATGGGATGGGATGGGAAGCAGCTCTGGGATGGCAGGCTGATCCCCCAGGGCCCCTGCCAGCCAGGGCTGCACTGCCCTGGCTCAATGTCTTGTTGTCCCAGGCACACATGTAAACTCTACACCTGGGAGCAATAAACTCTGGTTCAAAGTGTTCCAGAGTCTATTGCATCACACTAATTGCATATGAAGATGAACCCTGTGTGTTCTATTTCTAAACCATATTGGACAGTTTCTTATCCAGCCTCTTTTTGAAAATCTCCAATGCAAGAGATTCCACAACTGTCATGGGCAGCCTGTTCCACTGTCCTTTGGTTGTGATCGTAAGGAATATTTTTTCTGAGATTGAATTTAAATCTTCTTTGTTTCAGGGAAGTCAAATAAGTGGCTTTTGCATCTGAACAAACAACTGGGAGGCTTGCTGTCATTGTGATCTTGATTCTTTGCTTTGCTAATTCTTGTTTAGCAAAATTGAGGGGCTCAGGTAGAAAGATGGGTTTGTGTTACCAATTCACTGCCAGGGAGCCGGGGGGGGGGGCGCGGGGGGGGGGGGGGGGGGGGGGGGGGGAGGGGTTACAGTGTACATGTTAGAATGTCTCCATGTAGAGGGTCATTGAAGACAATAAGATTCTGTCTTTTTTGTATGTATGGACTGATGTGCAGAAGTGCTCCCTGTAACTCTTCCTTGGGTAGAGGGAGGATGTTGTATTCTGCTTCTGTTAATACCACTTTTTTCAAAATACTGAATTGAGGTTTTTTTATTCCTTCTTCCTACATCATTTTATTCATGTCTTTCTTTGACCTTCCTCTACAGCACCAGTGCTTAATTACTCCATCATGCTTTGTGTTCCTGAGTTTTAGGCATTACTCTTTGTCATGTTACAATTTTGTAAGAATAATCCTCTTCCTACAAAGGTATTTATACCCTATGATCTTGTCTCCCCTGAGGCTTCTTTTTGGCAGACTTTATAAATGTTAAGTCTAACATTAATATTCCACTCATAAAATACATTTTAAAACTTTTGTTTGGTATATTTTCTTTAGCTTTTCAGTCTCATTCTTAAAATATAAGAACCAGAAGGGGTTACAACAGAGTAAGATCACAGCAGCTTTTCCCATTTAAAGGATTCTTTTACTTAGGGCCTTGTTACATCATAGTTTTGGGTGGCTCATGGAGCACCTAACACCTGGATTGTACACACGTTAACACCTGAAACTAGTTTTAAGCACTCGTTATGTGGCTCAAAGTTATGCCACTTCAGGGTAGGAGTATCTCTGATCCATGTTCCCCAGTTTGTGTTACACTAAGGTATCAGCATAAAATCAATATCAGCATAAAATCGATCATCCCTTTTAAACTCTGTTCTGCCCTTCTCAGTGCAAGGATAAGAATGAATAAAAAAGGGACATTCATTAAACCTATGGCAATTAGCTGAATTAAAACCTCTATCCATGCTAGAACCAATATGGCTATGATTCATAGATCCTGAAATTATGTATGAGAGGTTGTGAGAGAGATCCATCAATCTGTTTAAGAGTCTTTTGGATTGAGCCTACACTGTATCTACACTGGCTAACTCCATGGACTTCAGTGGCATTCCTCATAAATAACCCTGTTGTTACAGGTGGATTATGATCTTTGGGCATTTTTACACATGCAAGTGCCACAGCGCCAGGTACTTTGAAAAGTGCCCAGTGTTGTTCTGTTTGCAGTTGTATAACCAGCAAAATGCATGTCAGCGTGCCAAAAATGGCAGCGATCCACTTTTGAACTAAAATACAGTGTTTTAGTTCATAAGTGCACCACTGCCATTTTCTTTGTGCTGTTGTGCATTTTGCCACTTTTACAATTGCAAGTGACACAGCTCTGTGCGCATCAGGTCGCATGCAGAGCAGACTTGATTAACATGTCGGACCTCCGGTGTGTCCGAGCATGAAAATGTATGTGTATAAATGCCCTTTATCTTTAATACATCAATCTATTCTTCCAAAATATTAGTAGGTGAAGGGCTGATACCTTAAGCTAAAAATTGAAGTGAAGCTATGGTAAAAATTGCTAAAATCAGACATGCTGCAGCCCCATAAAGCACAAGGTCTTTCTCAGCATGGAAATTTATAATAACTTTTAACATGGCTTAATTGATAATGAGGCATTATATTAATATTGCTACCCAGTTATTTTCACCTTTTGATAAATCTGAATGGATGAACTATGACCAGAAAATTAGCAATAACTGACAAAATAAAGGTGTTGTAAGGAAGTGCTAAGCTGATGCCTCTGCTAGGAGTCTTGGGCTATCCAATCCTATCTTTATGTATTTTTAGGCCCTGATCCTATAATTCAGGGATTTTCAACCTTTTTTAACAAGTGTACCCCTTCTGCTCCAAAGTTTCAGCTCATGTACCCCTTTATATTTTGTTATTGGTTTTAAGGGGCAGAGGGGTGAGGGGACAGATCGAGGCCCCTGTGGTGAGGGAGGGAGTGGGACTGGAGCAGGGGCAGGCACTGCACAGCTGAGGCAGAGTGCGGGACAGAGATGCGAGAGCAGTTCATCCGGGAGGCGTTGGGGGGGGGGCAGTTCCTGCTGCTGTGTGAGCCCTGCAGATCTGTGTGCAGGGTAGAGGCAGCTGCACCCCACTGCCCCAAGAGCTGTGTGATGCCATGTGCCTGTTGCAGCCAGAGGGGCAAAGGACACACACACACACACACACAAAGATGAAGACACAGACACACATACACACACACATGCAGACACAGACACAGACGTAGACACAGACACGGAGATACATCAGCACACACACACACACATACCCCAGCAGGTAAGTGTGTGTGGAGGAAGGGGTGGTGTGGCAGAGAGGGAAGGGGCTGGGCGAGGAGAGATCGACAGTGGGGGAGAGTGTGTCTATGTGCTCGCTGCCAAGAGACGGGCCAAGGAGAAGAGGGCAGCAGTGCCCCTCTGCAGGCCACGCACATGCCACCCGGCTGGCTGGAGGGGGGGGGGG
>NW_005841847.1:4462759-4470048 GCF_000455745.1 Alligator sinensis | reverse complement strand
CCCCATGCTGCTGCTGCCACACCCCGCACTGCTTTCCAGTGGCTGATCACATGTGTGGCTCTGTGGGCTGCTGATAAGCAGTGTACGAGGTGTGAGGCATGTCAGCAGCCTGCAGAGCCACACATGTGACTGGATGCAGGAAAGCAGTGTGGGGTGCGGCAGCGGTGGGGGCGGCTACCGCATGCAAGCCCCACCCGCCCAGCCAGCTGGACAGGCAGCATATGTGCAGCTCTCAGAGGGGCACTGCTGCCCTCGCCCCCCCAGCCCTGCTCCTGGGAGCAGGCACAGAGAGCGAGCGGAGTTGGGGGACAGGGAGGCATCATGGTGTGCTGTGTGGGGCTGGCAGCGCCTGGCATGTCCCTCCCCCTCTCCCAGATAAGAAGCAAAGTATGGGAA
Organism: Alligator sinensis; assembly: GCF_000455745.1. Taxonomy (NCBI): domain Eukaryota; kingdom Metazoa; phylum Chordata; order Crocodylia; family Alligatoridae; genus Alligator; species Alligator sinensis. The sequence continues at coordinate 4,469,652 of NW_005841847.1, read as the reverse complement.
GGTGCTGGGAGAAATGCTGCCGCCATGCCCTGGGGTGCGCTCCGTCCCTGCCCGCACATACCCCTACAGCCTAAGTACCCCAGGGGTATGTGTACCCCTGCTATAATTACAATCCCTGCTATAATTAACTACATATGGGTACAGGACTCCACCTCCATAGAGCTCTTTACAGGTTCAGAAATTTAGACGGCATGCTCCACATGGCACAGTGGGTTGTTGTGTGCCTTGTATAGTACTGCTGAGCATATTATCTGCCATTACCAAATAACTTCCAATAATATAAGTTATCTTAGTCTCATTGTACAAGTCAGAATTTTCAAAATCCTTGCCGGTCCAGCTTATCCATTAATCAAGAAATAGCCAATCATACTTCCAAAGCAAAGGAATTAGACTTGTTTTAAAATATGCCTAATATTGTCTAGTGGGCTTAAAGCCCACATCTAGTGAAAGCTAGAAACTTAAAGCAATTATTTTTCTAGTATCCTTGTTTATCTCTGGATATTTGTATTGTAATACCTTCTCTCTCTCTTTTTTTTTTAATATAGTAAATGATAATTACACCCCTTGGGTACATCTTGGCTGCTGTCTAAAACACATCTAGAGCTGTTTTCTTATTACTATGAAAAATATTTGAAATGAAAGGTTACATATTACTTATTATCAGGAGCACAAAAGGACCTATGAATACACCTCTATCATTTAAAATTGTTAAGAAGCTCTGAGATATGCTAAATACTAAAAATAATTGGATTAGTCCCCCAAAAGCTCTAACTTCCTCTTCCATTGCATTAGAAAGCAGAGGTGAAAAACTTAAAGATAATCAACGTGTACGTTACAAAATGTATCTGTATAGATAGTGTTCCTAGTCCTGGCCTAACAAACATGCAAAAAGGTCTATATTATGCCACAGAGGAGCAAGCACAGCAGAATTTCCCAGTGGTTTCATTATGGCTGGGAGAATAACCTATCCACGGACATAGCTATAATTAAAGCCCTGACCAAATAAAAGAATATAATTATAATTGTTTAATGTTTCTTAGCACAGGGTTTTTTGTATTGGGATTTGTGAGCTTCTACATACTGAGTGAAATTCAGGCTTAAAGCCCACATCAGTCCCACTTACACCCTCTTTTGAATCATTTTTAACAGTGGGTACATCTACATGAGATGCTTTACTGCACATTAGACTTATCTAATGTGCAGTAAAGCCTCAGTATCTACATGTGTGCATCAACTGCTGTGCATTAAAATTACTCTAATGCATTGTTTGCTAGTACCAATACATTCAGTTACTAGAAAAATGGCACATTAACTAGTGTGCTGAAGCGTACATGTAGAACCTGACCGGGAGTAATTTGCTCCCAGTCAACCCAGGCAGAAGGGGGCCACTGCTGCTTGGCTAAGTCCTGATCTCCCCAGGGCAGGGGGAGCTGTCCCAGCTGCAGGGTACCTCCCTCCTAGCCATGTGGAGATTGGGGCTGGCCCTGATTGCTGCACGGCTGGGAGGGAGCTGCCCTGCAGCCAGGACAGTTCCCTCCACCCCACAGAGATTGGGTCCAACCCTTGTGCCCCCTGCCAGCCTGGGGTTGGCACACAATGGAGCCTGGAGCTCCTCCTGGCAGCTGAAGGGGTTCAAAGCAGGGCAGGAGCAGCCCTGGACTGAACTGCTCCCATGAGGAGTAAATTTGCTCCTGATGGGTGCACGTTCAGATGCATCCCTGGGTGCAGTTTAATATGCCTGAATTTTCTGCACACTAAACTTACTGTGCCATGTACACCACCCTTCTCCATCTGGGCTGCTTCTTAAACTGAAGCAGCATAGTCTTGTCCACCTAGTGCTCTGGGTGGGTCAATTAACCCCGCTAAATGAGAAAACTAGTTAGTCCCCATCATTGCTGATAAACTTGTCTTCAGCACCACATGGGTGCTGCAAAATTTCTGGTTTAGGAGACAGCCAGTCTGGAACAGTGCAGTGCTGCTGATAGTGCTTGATAGTGCTGCTGCCTGACACAATAAGTTTAATGTGTACACATAAATTTAATGTCACATGGCCCTTATGTTGGTTTCTGCAGACGGTGAATTTCATCCAGTATATTACGTTCTTCTCTAGGCTGTCTAGCATGACCACTTACAGTGTCATGCTAGACAGTAGCTCCTCTCTTTTCTGGTTGTAATCTGTATTCTATCTCTTGCTTCCCCCATCCCTATTGCTACAAGGAAAAGTTCAGAGAAAAATATATCACCATTATCCAGTTCTTCCCAAATGGTGGCCCTTGGATCAATAGTAGTCTGTGAAACAATGGCAAGTGGGTTGTACCTGGTCTGCAGATTACCTCAGGTTCTCCCCCATTTTTTTTCTTAATTGGATGATGGGGTGCATGGTGATCCTGAAAAATTGTGAGGGTTGACAGTGGTCCATTCATCCAAAGAGTTTGAGAACCAGCTCTGTAATCCAAGTCATTCCCTCTGGTGCAGAAACACATATATCAAGAGACAAGTGTAGACTGGTTCTAGCTGGGCCATGACTGAAAACAATATGACATGCAGATAGACTGGAGAAATACTTAAGAGTGGAGAAATAATCCACAATCAATCAGATGAGATTTAACAAGAATTAGTGCCAGGTTCTGCATTTTGGACAGAATAACCACATGCACAAGCACAGATTAGGGAATGACTGGCTAGACTGAAGTAACCAGTAGCAGAGAAGGGCCTGGGGGTTATGGTGGACCACAAACTGAATAAGCTCTACAGTGGACTCCTGGCCTTTTTGCAACAACAACATACTGAGTTGTATTAACAGGAGTGTTACTTGCAAATCAGGGAAAATGATCCTTCCCCTCTATTTAGCAGTAGTGAGGTCTCACCTAGACTACTATGTCCAGTTTTGGGCCCCAGACTTCAAGAAGTTTGTGGACAGAGTGGAAAGAGTCCACTGCAGAGCGATAAAAATGATCAGGGGCCTGGGAGGCAGGATATATGAGGAAAGGCTGAAAGAACTAGGATTTTTTAGTCTGGAGAAGAGAAAACTGAGGACGATTTGATTCTAGTCTTCAAATATCTGAAGGGTGATTATAGAGAGGATAGAGATGACCTTTTCCCTGTGGCTGTAGGGGGCTAGGACTAGGAACAACCTAGGGTAAATTTAGGTTATAAATTAAGAGGAACTTTTTGACAAGGAGTGGTCAAGCACTGAAACAGGTTACCTAGAGAACTTGTGGAATCTCCTTGGAAATTTTCAAAAACAGGTTGGACAGACACTTGGCTAAGATGGTTTAGTTAGAGATGATCCTGCCTTGTGAGGTTCTTTCTATTCCTATTTTCCTATGATTCCTATGTGTGTGGTTCTAACTGGAAAATTCAGTTATTATAATAAATGCTGAATTCTCTGGCATCTTGGGAAAATGCAGAATTGTGGAGTCCTTAGGGTCATTGCTGAGGTGAACAAGGCAGACAACAGCTCTCAGAACTAATTTCTTTAGGTTCTCAGCAGACATTTGGAAAGATCACAGTTTACAGTTAGTTCATTATTTTTTGATATTTTCTCTTCTACCATAAAGATCAAAACCAGTTTTATAACAAGGGGAGCTTTGGCTGCAGAATTCACAAGCTCCTGCTAATATACATTTTTTTGATAATGGGATTGATCAATATATTTTTTAATGAGTTTGATCCCAATGTTTCATGGGAAAAAAATTAGCAAATATGCTCTCATTCACAGACTTTGAGAATTCAAGGAATAATGGTAACAATATGCAAATTAGATGTAACAGTCTACTTGACAAATAATGTCTTTTAGAATAATCTACTTGCCAAATAATGACTTCTAGAAACGAATTCTGTGTATATAACTTTCGGTTCTGAAACGGAAAAGAACAAAAACAGATACACTATGAAACATAGCCTCCTGATAACTGAAGGAAAAAAATAAATAAAAAGTGAAAATAAGATCTTATATTCCATGAGTCCACAGATGCATCATGAGCAGGTCCAAGGAGGTGATCCTCCCCCTCTATGCGATATTGGTCAGGCTGCAGTTGGAGTACTGCGTCCAGTTCTGAGCGCCACACTTCAAGAGGGATGTGGCCAGCATTGAGAGGATCCAGAGGAGGACCACTTGCATGGTCAGGGGGCAGCAGGGCAGGCCCTACAAAGAGAGGCTATGGGACCTGCATCTGTTCAGCCTCCACAAGAGAAGGCTGAGAGGGGATCTGGTGGCCATCTATAAACTTACCAGGAGGACCTGCAGGGACGGGAGAGTTCCTGTTCCCCTGAGCACTACCAGGAGTAACTAGGAATAATGGCCACAATCTGATTGAGAGTAGGTTCAGGCTAGACATCAAGAGGCACTACTTCACAGTCAGGGTGGTTAGGATCTGGAACCAACTTCCAAGGGAAGTGGTGCTCGCTCCTACCCTGGGGGTCTTCAAAAGGAGGCTAGATAATCACCTAGTCGGAATCATTTGACCCCAACATTCATTCATGCCCATGGCAGGGGGTCAGACTTGATGATCTGCTCAGGTCCCCTCCAACCCTACCTACTATGAAACTATAAGTTGGAATTTTGAAAGCTGCTGAAGAAATGCATGTTCTTGATTTCCTTATCAAGAGGAATTGGAACTGGAGAACTGACATAACTTCTCATTAGCACTTATCTAAAATCTAATAGCTCCTGCTTCCATATTAATATAAAATTCACAGTACTTCAGCATCTTGGTAATATACCATCTTAGTAACGGTATTGTAGCTTTCTAGTTCTGTCTTAGTAATATTCAAGAGAAGAGCAAGAGTTCCAGGTATGAAAGGAGTTTGAGCTACTAGGAAAAAACATGTAGGGGAGTGGAAACTCCACAAGTTTGCTTTTGCCATTGTCATTTGTGAGGTCTGCCACATGAAACAGCAGGAAATTTGGACCCAAAATATAAGGACTGACAGATCTCCCACACAGAAGCTGCTTACTCTTACAAGGTCATTTAGCCCCATGCCTTTTCTTTAAGTACAATAGCTGCACTCTCTATTCTGTTTGCTAGAGACTCTCCATACTGCCTGCTGCTTCTAAAACCCTCTTGGAAGAGGTCTTGATAGTTTTGTACAGGTTCTGCACAGTGCATCATCCAGTGCAATTTGCCATTAGTAACTTAGTTGGAAGATATAGATCAGATCCCCACACACACTCATTCACATGCTGCAGCATCTACATAGGGCTTCACAGGAGTAAGAGGAATATCACTGGGGCAATCTCTCCTTTGTCTCCCTAGAACCCAAATTCATGGATTTGAGTTTGTCTTATCTTGCAGAAGTGCAAAATAATGTGGCATTTCCTGGACTTAACATTGGAATCTGACTACAAGGAATACTGCAGCGAACAAAGATACCAGTTGATAAAAATGTTGGTTGTGTTACCAGATTTATTAATGAAAAGACAACTCAATCATTCTCTAAGTTTAATAGATTAAAAATGATGACAGTAAAATAATCATTATTTAGTCAAAAGCACATATCAAAATATCTTTTCTTGAGAAACCAATAGCAATTATTCTAGAATCACAGTGACAGGGAAAAAAAGAAAGAAATCCACAACATCAAAAAGTGGGAAGAATGAAGTGCTAAAATCCACTAAGAGAATCCTGCAGAAACATTAAGAGCAAGAGTGAAAATATCAACAATGTGAAGGCATGAAGTTCAAATAAAGTATCTTCCATTGCAAACTACGGTCTCTGGGACCGAATTTTGACCATAAACCAATTGTATGCATCAGGAAGAAAAACTTAAAAGCTTATTTTCTTTATGGAGAAACAGTATGAAAGTGGACTTGTTCTGACTACAGTTCACTTTGAGATGAAACCTTTTGGTCATGTATAGCATGTTTGGTGTTAACTAGGTCCCCACACCATTCCTCAGTGTCCTTTCACAGGCGTACAGCCTTTGTTTATCATCCATATTCCCCTGGGGCAAGCTCCTTCCCAGCAGGAGTCAATCCACATAAGCACTTTTCATGGTGCAAACACACAACACGTGGTCTGTTCCCAGACCACTGAGTGCCTGAGTTCAGGTCCGCCACCACCAGCCTGCACTCCCTCCTTCCCTCAGTCCACTCCAGCTGTGTACACAGTCTCCAATACACTCACATTCTCTGGTTGACTCCCAGTTGAAAGGCACTCCAGGCAGAGCCCTCAGGCACCGCTGTGCTGACCCGCCATCTCTCTCCCTCTCAGCTGTGGCTCTCAGGCTCTCAGCTCTCTGCCTGTCTCAGGCTCCTCTCTCTAGGAGCCTAACCCCTCCCCCGCTTCTCTCTCTTCCCAGAATCCCTATTCTGCTCCCTTCCTCCTTTCAGGAAGTCTCTCCTCCTGGTTCCTTCCCCTCCCAGGAAATCTCTCTGGCTCCTTTCCCCAGGAGCCCTCTTAACTACCTGTAGGCCAGCCCACTATCTGGTCATGATTGTATGGACTACATTATGCAATCTGTTTATGGTTTTGGACATGATCTAATCAAAGGAACAGAGGGGTGCATACTTAAGGAAAAAGTTGTAGGTGAAACTGCTACGTATCTCTTGCCATTGTGTTCTTGGGCAAGGACAGTTGCCACTCTCAGTGACAGACAGGAGGAGCCGTTACTGGCATGGGCACCTAAGGCATTGTCTGCCTGTAATGGGAAAACCAACCCCTCAGTAGTGAAGGCACCTGAGAGAAATGGCCTGTTAGCCAGAGGGATGCCAAATGTCTTGGGGAGAGAAAGTTTTGGAGGATTCTGTGACTTCTGAGGAATTGAAACAATTCAGATAAGGGGTGGGGAAGGGAGGAGGGGAGAGCTGACTTGGAGATATTTTAAGGGCTATCTGTGAGGTGCCCAGGGTCTTTGGATTAGCTCAGGCTAGGGAAGAATCCAAGTCCACA
>NW_005841847.1:4411152-4462749 GCF_000455745.1 Alligator sinensis | reverse complement strand
TTCATCTCTGAAAGTACTGGCAGGTCTCTTTGAAGGACTAAGTGGTAATCAGATGAGAGAGTAAGAAACTTTACTCATCTTTTTGTTCTGTCTTTAAATTAAGGGTTAGTTTTTCTTGTATACTTATTTTCTCCTATATAACAAATCCTTTAGTTGCTTTGCCTCTTTACTGACTGCTTGTGGTAAAGAGTGATCTCTGGGAGACTGATATTCAAGACTAACCCATTCTACAGAAAGGGGAACCTAAAATGTATTTCATAACCAAAGGATAAGCCACTCAGAGCTGGCAGATGTTCCACTGCTGCAGATGAGAAGTCCAGTATAAGGGCAATGGAGTTGAGGCTTGTGGGGCTTATCTGAGAGCAAACCTTGGTCTGTTCCTTGGGACAAGCAATGGGACAGCAGGGAGAAACACAGGGTTCCAAGGGTATCCTGCAAATAGATTTGTGACATTGCAATAGAAGTGAAAAATGATAGTGAGGTACAGTACCTATTTCAGGAGTGGCTCCAGGTAGGTTGGAGTGGACCTGAGTTTCCCCCACCACAGGAAAGGGTCAATTGGCTTATGAACTAATCCTCCTGCTTAACACAAGACACAGTACTTCACTACTAAGTTTGGTTAGCAGAAAAATGTGACCTGTTCTACATTTTCCCCTTACTTTTAATAGCATAAAAAGTTGAGCTCTTGAAAGTGGATGGGGAAAAAAAAATCATTTTTTCAATTCGAAAGTAGAGTTTAATATGTTGCTGGTGACATTAAGCGTAAGAACAGCATGTCTCATTTCAGATAACCTCATATTCTACTCTGTTTATCTGTAAGGCTCAAAGTTTTGGTACACAGTAGGGAAAAATAGCTCTATGGAAAAGCATTTCCAAAAGTATTTCCAGAGCAAACTATTTCTTCTTTAGCCAGTCTACCTCAGATATAGTCTACTTCATTTTTCTCCTTTAAACCTCCAAGCATAACAAGGGCCTCTACCAGCTCTTGCCCATTTGGGACATTATATACTTTGGGAAGTAATTCCTTCAGTCACTTGGATCAGATATCAGCAGAATGTCCTTAAAAATGTAGCCCAGGTGGTATGCAGCTGGTACCCTCTCTTCAATTAAAGGGATGTTAGAAGGTGTAAGTGTGCTGTGGGAGCATGCCTGTGTAGTTTAGGCCAGCTCACCTTCTTCCCCTACAGAGCAGAGCAGGGACCAGGGACACCCAGTGATATTTGACTATTTACAGTGTAATGTCAAAAAACAAACAAACAAAAAACTTATTAAACATGTACAGATAGATAAATAGATAGGTCAAATCGATCAATCCATACTATTTACAGATGTACATTTACAAAGACAGTAACTCTTATTACATGTATACCCAGGCAATCTCAGCTGGGTATAACAGACAAAGGCACTATATCAGCATAAGTCTTGACCCTCAGTGGTCTTCTAGTTAGTGTAGCCTGGGTATACACGGGTTTGTACTTCCCCCTCCAATTGAGGGAATCATTTGCAGGGCAGTGTGCTGCAGAGGGACACAACAGCCCAGTGGCTGCATCCATCTCCTATAGAGTCAGGCCAACTCAATCAATTACTTAATTATATACAGATTTATTATTACAACAAAACCATTAAAGGGTAAGGACATAGAATATATATGTACAAATTTACAAAACAATAAACCCCATACACACATGCTGTTATCATTTAAAAAATACAGATGAACAATAGAACAAACCAGACCAAAGTATATTGATTGGGCAACCTTATAACTCTATTAATATACAAACTATTACTTCAAATTATTCACATGAACTATAAGGCACAGTCCACAAATATAACCAGCAGTCCTTAGACTACCTGGGTGCCCTCCAGCGCAGGGGCCCCACTCCTAAGGTACCACTACAGGAAAGGAGGTGGGGGAAAAGAAAAAGGAGAGGAAGACCCCAAGCACTCCTAAGCTCCCCGGCTATCACCCAGAAGCAGCTCACATGGTGCCCCTTCGTAACCCTCAGGGGGTCCCTCCCCTGTGAGGACCCTCTCTCTGGGGTAACTTACTACTCCACAGTCCCAGAAGGTTGCCTCCTGTTCTCCAGGTTGAGCTCTGTTCCCTGCCAGGTTTTCCTGCCACCCAACTCTGCTGCCACCATCCTGGCTTAGGGCCACATGCACCGCTGTGTGTAGTGGGTGCTTCACCTTGTGCTAGGGCTTGGAGGTGGACAGCCTCATGCAGCACCGGGGCTCAGTCTGCTCCCGGACCCTCTGAGCAGTGTCTGCACTAAGCTGCTGCCCTGTGCCAGCAGCTGTAGACCCAAGCCACCTCAAGTGGCTCCCAGGGTGTCTCACCCTCTGTGCAGTGCCTCCTGCACTGTGCTCCCAGCCTCATTCTGGGGGGTTGAGGACCTGAGCCACCCCAGGGGCTCCAAAGATCCTGCTCCATGCACCGGCCTATACACCGTGTCTCTGGCTACATGCCACAGGTTGCAGACCTGAGCTGCCTCACACAGCTCCCAGGGTCTGGACGCCATACTGCACACTGAGAGCCTAACCGCTGGAGCCATCTGCCACTCCCCGCTGATAGAAGTCTTCAGGGGCTCTTCCTGGGCTACTGCTTCACTCTGCTGAGCAGCTCTCCTCAGCTCTTCTAAACCCCGCTCTTCTCTGTCCCTGGGCACGCATCTCCTTTTATATGTTCCAGGGCTCTGCCCCTGAAGTCTTCTGGAGCTCTTCTCCCCCTCCTTTCAGGAAAGAGGCATGATGTTATTTCTCTTGCTGCCTCCTGATTGGTGGATGGGCTTGTAACAGGGAGCCTGCTCGGGGCCGATCTAACCGTGGCCCGCCCACCTGTTCCTGGGCTACCTGCCTGCCTTCTCATCTGCCACGCCTTGTTGTTAATTAATTAATTTAGATGTTAATAAGCAGGAGGCTGCCCATTTTCTGCCCCGATGCCAGGGGGCGTTATCTGTGGCTCCTTTCCTCCCCTACACCACAGCCCAAGCCTCGCTGATGGCATCTCGATGTTCCTTTAATCACCAGCTCCCACACTGGGCCCCAGAATCCTACTCTTGAACCTCACCTAGATTCCTCCTGTCAGGCGGCCTCTTCCACCATCATACCGGGCAGCATAGCTCCCTGAGCTGGTTCCCCTTTGGGTGTCCCCTGACCAAGACCTTTGGCTCATCTAGCCCTGGCCCACCTCCAGACCAGTCGGGACCCCAGGCCCTCAGCTCTTGGGCGTCCCTCGCGGTGGGCCCCTGGCCCTTCGACCCTTCCGGTCCTGGCCCGAGCATGGACCAGTCAGGGGAAACTCAGACAGGCATGAGTCTGTGGCCCTTTTCTCATTTTCCGAGAGTCCACCCTCTGGGCCCTCCAAACAAAGGGGTCACCCACCTGGCCGTGGGGGCTAGGGTTAAGGCACCCCAACCCACCTTTCACCAGGGTGGTAACTGGCCTGGTATTTCCTGGGGGCTCCCACACCACTGGGAGCCCCACCAGGCCACCCACTCCTGGCAGGGTGCAGTTTTAGGTCATGCCCAGGACCAGGAGCCTCCTGACCATCCCCTCCAGCTCCTCCCTTACCTCCAGATGATACCAGCAGCCCTCCAGCCAGGCAGTGTTATTGCCTGGCCCCCTCTCACAGCAGAACTGCCTTCTTTATATGGGCAGCCCCAGTTCCAAAATGGCACCTGGTGGCTGCTGCTGCCAGGCCCTTAAAGTGGCAGGCACACACAGTGCCCTGCTATAGGGCTCCACCAATCAAAACAGCAGGATCTCAAGCCTGAGACTCAACTCAAGCTCTGAAAGGTAAGCCTGCTACATTAGTGTACAGCTCCACCCTCAGCAGGCCATCCAGGTGGCAGGCAAGGGAATAATTGACAGTTAACACAGGTTAAACAATAGGTCAGCAGAATGAAGCCTGGCAGGGATAAAACCATATTCTAAATGTACATAAATGAGATTACATTAATAAAATTCAATACATAAGGATAATGAGCACAATGAAAGCAAATATTGAACAAGGGATGCTCTAGCAGGTCCTGAAGCAACTGAACTGCTAGCAGGCAAAACAAGGCAGTTCGTAAGCATCTCATAATACAACATTAAAATACGCAAGTTTACAGCGAAGGTCCCAACAATATTAGGAGCAAGGAGAACAACAATAGTACAGCAATTGTGCCCAAAGGGAAGGGATAATGCCAGGGAAAAATAACTGGTTACCATAAAGAAACACTATCATCCACCCTTAGTTTACATGACTAGAATGGCTCAGTGCCCATGAAGCCATCCCCTGATGAACAGGGGCCCTTAACTCCCCCTGTCACAAAGGGGTCTTTCCCCCACAATGCAGGGCTTCCCTTTGATCACCAAAAGGGGAGGGACCCTCCTCCACTGTGGAAAGCCTCGTTTCTCCCCCTCCTTGGGATTGCAATCCCCTTCCTGGGTAACTGATGACTTGGCTCGTCTCTCTGTCTGCGGGTTTGCTGAGGGGCTTTCCCCCTCACTAGAATGGTCACTCCATCCTGCTGCCACTTGCTGCAGGAAGCCCCAAGCTGCCCCATGCAGCCACCTGGCCTGTCATCCCCCTCAGGCCCCGTGTACCACTCTGTGCACCAAGGGACTCCTGCCTCTTGCAGTAATGGGGACCTGTGCTGTCTCGTGCAGCTGTGGGGGTCCCTTAAGCTCTATCCAGGCCCCATGCACCACTTTGTGCAGTGAGGGACCCCTGCCTCTTGCAGGGATGGGGACCCACGCTGCCTCATGCAGCCACAGGGTCCCTTCAGCACTGTCCAGGCCCCATGCACTGCTCTGTATGCTGAGGGGCTCCTGTCCCTTGTGTGAAAGAGGATCCACACTGCCTCATGCAGCCGCAAGGTCCCTTCAGTGCTGTCCATGCCCTGTGCACCACTCTGCGCACTGATGGGCTCCTGCCTCTTGCAGGGATGGGGACCCGCAGTGCCTTGTGTAGCCATGAGGTCCCTTCAGCTCTTTCCAGGCCCTCTGCACCACTCCATGAATCATGGGGCTCCTGCCAGTTCCAGGGATGGGGATCAGCACTGCCTTATGCAGCTGTGGGTTCCCTTCAGTTTCCTCCCAGGCCCCATGCACCGTGGGGCTCCTTCCTGGCCCCATGCACCATTCTGTGCACTGTGGGGCTCCTGCCTCTTGCAGGGATGGGGACCAGTGCTGCTTTTTGCAGCTGTGAGATCCCTTCAGCTTCCCTCGGACCCTCCATGCACTGATCTGTGCACCGACACCACAGTTCCCCCCACAGTGGGGCTGGGACGCAGTCGCTTGCTGCTTCCCGCTCAGTGGAGGTGTCTTCAGGGTGCTTCTGGGGCAACTGCTCCACACTGCTGGTCAGTGCCACCAGCTCTTCTGCAGCCCTTCTCTGTCATCCCTTGTCGAAGCTGCCCATGTGCTGGAAACACAGGCTTTTATCCCTTCTGGAGGCTCTGCCCCCAGGCTGAAAATGGACCAGTGGGAAAGCCTGCCACAAGAACAAAAGCAAAAACATCTCTGCCAGTCACATAAATGTGGGTTTTTTTTAAAGTAAAGAAGAAATTTTGCTACCATCAAAACTTTTTCTGTATTCATCTGGGCTCTTCAAGGGATAAAGCTAGAATTGAAGTGAAAAGGAAAAGGAAACATGACAATTTTTTTGTTTTGTTTTGTTCTTTATTTTGGAAGATTTTAAAAAATCTCCTGTATCCAGTGAGCAGGATTCAAATATGGGTTGCTAGGTATCTTTTTATTTCAGAGATTGAGATGATCAAACACATGTCTCCTCAGTTATGGCTCCTGACTTTTGAAGTCCCTCAAAAATGTTAATAACTTCACATTTAGTCTATTTTTGGAATTAATTAGGAAGGTAAGTCAGTCTCCACCTTTTCTCTGCCATTGCTGTATATCCTATTTCCCAACTTTATCCCAGTTTGTGTAACTCCTCCCAGGAGGGGGAGTGGGTGTGTGGTTGTGGTGACTCAGTTTCCCCAACAGCACATCAGTTTAATAGGAGGGTACAAACCTGAATGATTTATTTACACTCCTAAGCATCAGACCAGCAATTCATAATACAACCCATCAAACCCAGCATCAAAACTAGATAACACACTTAACCCTTTTAATAGTGAAGCTTAAAACCCCAACTCCAAGCAGTGTCACAAGGATCCTCCATGGTGATAGTCTTCACCTTGTGCACAGCCCAAGCTGTCCCAGATGCCACAAGGACTTTCACTGGCTCATAACCACACTGACTGCACTAACGCCTGCAGCCTTTTCCATGCTACTCATGCATGTGCTGCTCTGTAGCCACAGTCGATTTCTCTCTCTCTGCTGGGGTCTCTTCTGGGGGGAAGTCGATACTTCTCCCAGCTACATTCAGGCCAGGCTCTTCCACAGTTTCCCTGGGGCCTCTTTCAATGATTCTTGGAGCATATCAGGGAGCAAGGCCTCTCCCCTGCTCTATCCATGCTGGCTCTGGGCAGAATGGCTCCCATATTGCAGCTCCTTTTCCCGCAGTTTCCCTCCTGCTAGCCTTCAAGCAGCCTGGAGGCCGTAGTTCAAACCCTGTTTGTCTCATTTTCATTTTTGCGGGCATTTCATAGCATTTTGGTAGCAATGTTTTGCCAGCTCCCAAGGCAGTTTGGGAGCCATAGTTCAAATCAGCTCCCTGGGTCTGGTTTTCCTGGGCTTGAAGTAGCTCCGCACCTCTCTGCTTAATCCTTTGCAACTCAGGGGTGGGTTTTACATTTGCTTTATACTGCCTTTGTTTTTTTTTAATTATCTTCAGACCAGAGGAATAGGAGTAACCCATAGTCTTTGGGTAACAAAACTAAAATGGTGTCTCAAACTCAACAAGCACTTCCCCCAGTGGTAATATTGACATTTAGCAAGCTTTTAATTTTTTCTGGTTAACTATTTGGTATTCCTCTGGTCTTTGCTATTGACATAATTGTTTCAGTTTCTCCTAGTGCCATATAAGATACTGAACCTTCCTTTCTTGCCTACTCAGATTTCTCTGATAGGTCTTGCAGGTCTGCAGGACAGTCACCTGTAAAGTTTATAAGTTTATATATATATATATATTGAGAAGCCTGAGTAACCTTTTGGTCAGTAAAGAAAATTTATGGGAAATAATCCTCATATTCCCTAGGATTCCCTTGAACACATTTCTGCAAATCTCTTACAGATTGTACTTGAAATATGCAGATAGCTTATCCATGTGAGAATGGTAAGAACACATTTTAAAATATCTAAGGCCAGGTGCTTCATCTGTGCAAAAAGGCAGGGTTCCATTGACTTGAACTGTTCCTGTACCTGTAACTTGAATGGAATAGTAGAAGTGGCCTGGCTACTAATCTGTTATTTCATTGGATAGTACCATTTGAGTGAAAATTTGTACTGAATATCACTGAGTATTAAGGAAAAGAATGTTTCAGAAATGCACAACCATAGAATAATTAATCATTGTTCTAATCAATTGCCAAAGGCATATATTTCCTTTCTCTTCCTTTTTTTGAAGAGTAATTATTTTTTAATTAAGATTGGGGAGCACCCATCTTTCCTTCATTTTGACAGAATGATGATGATACAAGAGAAAAGGACAAGATCACAAAGGAAGCTGGTATTAAAAGTAAGTTTACTGAATTCCATTGTGTATATAGCAGTGTTTTCTAAAAAGCCATGCTTCAGGTTTAATCAAAGTTTGAAGACTACCAAAGAAGATTAAGTCCCTTTAACCAAATGTCCATTGATTTTTTTTTTACTTAAGTGGTAGAACTGTCAATACTGGTTAAGTCTGCAATATCTTTTATTGGACCAACTTATTGTAGTTGGGAGAGAGAAGTAATCTGGTTAAAGTTGGTTAAAACCACTGTGCTAACAGTTTCCAGCATTTTACTTTTCAGTGTAAAAATTACGTGTGTCAGTGTTGAAAGGCTTGCAGTATATATTCAGTAATACAGACTCTTTGACAAGTTGTAGGTATATATCCACCATTGGAGAAAGAAGAACAACAGTCCCATTTTGCCCTCAACTTCTAGCCATGTGCTGTTGCTATAGGAATCATAAGAGGATTTTATATAATTTGCCAAAAAATATCAGTTTAGGATTTTCATGAAAACCTTGTTAATTCAAAATGCAAGGGAATATACTGACTTTGAAATAACAAGGTTGAAATAATCAAATTACTTTACTGTGGCTGCATCTGCACAAGATGCTAACTATGCAGTAGCCAGAGACTACTGTGCAAAAGTGTTGTGTGGCAGAAAGTGTGACGCAATGCTATTGCAGTCTCGGGTATACAAGTACTAAATGACTGTACAGTAATAACTATGCAGTCAGCGTCTTGTGTAGACTTGGCCTGTATTTATTATACAAAACCACTGTACAGTATACTTTTTCTCACAGTTTGTTAAAGAAAGAGTTTATTGTGGTCTGCTTGACCATCTTCTTATACTGATCACAAATTTATTCATTTTTTTCCACAGCTTTCATTAATCTCTCCTCCACAGAAACAGTAGTGGCTTTAAGCATAGAATTGAGAACTGCAAGCGCTGCATATGCCTCCTTCCATGGTACACAGGCTTGCTCAGACTCCGGTTCCTCATTTTCTTCTGCCCCTTCCTCCACAGGGGTGTCCTGACTTGCTCTTTATCACGTCCTACTTCAAAAGTTGACATCTTACCATCAGCATTGATGAACTCTTGGAAATTGGTGAGGCAATCTGTTTCTCTCCAAAGCTCAGCCCAGCTAGGATCATCTTGCTCAAGCTTAACTTTTTTGGCAGCCTTGGTGCCAAAGTCTCCCTTTGCAAAGTGATTCACAATGACATGGAGTGAAACTCTGTCCCATGAAATGATGACATTTATCATAGCATCAAGAACATTCCATTTTTGCCAGTCTGTTGCATTCCTAGAAATCCCTTGCAGCAGATAACACACCAGTTTTTTTTTGCCAGGCCATAAAAGAGACCGTGTTTGGGAATCTGTTAAGGAAGTTCCTCTACCAGTGAAGTTCCTCTACCAGTGGGTAAGACAGGCATGTGTGCAGAATGCAAACAGTGCAACAAAGAAATGCAAGGCCTGGTTGCCCAAATGAAACAACATCATAAGAAGTGCTCTTTCTCAGGAGGAAGCTGCTTTGAAGAACATGTCTAAACATGCAGGATCTCCAGGTTAGTAAACTTTATTTCATACTTCTTTCTTAAGGACTGCCTGTTGTCTTTCTCCACATATGGTGGACTTCTGGACTAATTGAATTCTCATAAAAATGTTTGAGGAAAAACTATCATATTTTTAATGTAGTTGTGATGTAAAATAATGGCTGAAATAGGCAGAGCTTCCTTTTACAATTTCACTTCTAAAGTAGTACTGAGTGCAAAGAAATGAGCAGTACTGTAGTGACTGCATTGACATTTTTGTTCAGGAGGATCCACCCTCAACATACAGGATTCTGACTATCCATCTTCAACATCATCATCATCACTGTCTACAGTTTCAGCATTATCTGCTAATGATATCATTGGACTAGTCAAATGTATGTCACATAGTATAGCACCTGTAGCAAAAAGAAAAACAAATCTCCATCATCCAAAACAACTATAGATAAGTTTGTAATAAGAGCCAACAGATTACAGCAAGAGGTAATTGAGGAAAAAAATTGCTCAGTTTGTTTATGCAACAGACTCTCCTTTCTGTATGGTTGAGAACACACACTTCATTGATATGGTTCAGTCATTAAGGCCAGGATACAGTCCACTCAACAGAGCAGAAATAGCAGGCAAATTGCTGGATAAAGTGTATGAGAAAGAAATTGAACAGTGTGTAAAAAGTCTAGAGGGGGAAATTGTTAGCCTGAGTTTTGATGGGTGGAGCAATGTCTACAATGATCCAGTAATATGTGCTTGTGTGACAACAGAAGAAAGAACTGTCTACCTTACAGAAACAATTGATACATCAGAAAATGCACACACAGCAGAATACTTACAAGAAGTAGCAGTAAAAGCTAAAACAAACTGAAAATAATTCAAATGTCTAGTATGCAGCTTTGTTACAGATTGCACAGAAAGCTGCAAATGTATCAAAGATGAGAAGAAATCTAGAAGAAAGTGAAAAAAGGCCTATACTAATAACATTTGATGCACCTCTTAGCCAAAGACTTCAGTGTTCCAGAAATAAATTGCAAAATACTTCCGTAACAACCACTTTGCAGCAGCTGCTCTGAAGAAAGCAGGAAGAACCAAACTAACTCTCCCACAAGACGTGTGATAGAACTCAGTAGTGGACTGTTTTGAGCGATATATTGAGACTGGCCTAATCTGATGACAATTTGTGAACAAAATTGTGACAAACTAGATGGAACTGTCATAGCCAAAGTTCTCAACATTGGGCTAAAGAGAAATGTAGAACATATGCTGACTATCCTGAAGAGTATTACCATAGCCCTGAACAAAGCAGGAAAATCGCTGTTTTATTGCTGATGCTCTGAAATTTGGAAGGAACTGAGTGAGATCTTGAAAATAGAAATACGCCATGACAGAGTTAAGTTACAGGCATTAAAAAAACAAATGGATCAAGTAGTATCTCCATCTTATTTGCTTGCCAATATTCTCAATATTCGGTACCAGGATCAATCCTTAACTGCTGAAGAGGAGGAGTTGTCTATGACATTGGCATCCAACAATCATTCCTCCACAATACCAACTACAATAAATTTTAGAGTTAAGGGTGAACCATTCAAGAAATATAAGTTTTCTGAGGAGGTTTTAAAGAAAGTTACACCAGTGAACTGATAGAAGTCACTTAAGCACCTGGATCCATCAGAGACTACTGAAGTGATAATCCATTTTAGAACAGCAGTAGCTTCTTCTGCAGGTGTAGAAAGAATATTTTCTTCCTTTGGACTAGTTCATTCAAAATTGAGAAATCACCTGGGAACTGAGAAAGCAGGAAAACTTGTCTTTCTTTCCCAGGCTATGAATAAACATGAAGAAGAAGGTGAAGACTGAATTTTCTGCATAACCCTGTATTTTAAGTTTCTCATGTTGACCTAGCTGAAATAACCTATTTATTTTTTGTTAAAGACGCATTTCACATTTATAACTAAAATAGTTAAAAATTCAAAAATGCATGTGCTTGTTTTGTTAAAATAATAATACGTTTGTTGTTGAAGAAAAATATCCAAAATGCATGAGCTTGTTTTAGTTAAATAAAGCAATTTAAATGTCTGTTTTTTATGATGGTTGTTGCTGTCTTCCTAATACAGCATGGCAAAAATATGCCCTAAATATCCATGATTAGTCTAGTGAATTGAAGATAGTTCACCTCCCAAATTACTTCACAAGTATCTGCTTCAATTAGCTTTGGTAAATAAAATAACCACATCATAATTCAGTTTTCTGATGTAGCTGCAAAATTAATCTGAAAAAATATCAAAATAAATCAGTGCTTTAAAATGTATAGTATATATTTTCTAAAAATAAAACTTACATCTATCTCTGAGTTATGAATAATATGTATTAAGGTTATATCAAACAAGAATGCACTTTTTGTAGAAAACAATGATTAAATCGAGGTTTCTTGACCAGTGATTTAAATCAAATCCACCCTGATCTTGGCATGGCTTTCTCCATTCAAACTGGAGCAGCCATTCTAGAAGCAATTGAGTCATCATCAATGCATTTATATTGGCCCTGAACTGGCATGGCAGGTGTTTTGCCCCTTTCATACACTGGGAATTTTCAAACTTCCCACCACTACACTTTCTCACTACTGTTGGCATTGCAGCAGAGTAATATGATGAGCCATTCTTTGCTTTACTTCCCACAGAGACACATTTTTCCTTTAAATTCCAGTGTCCTATCAGGCTGCAGATTATTAAAAAACCCTTCTCATCAGCATTGAACATGTCCTTTGGGCTATATTTGCCCAGAATTGGCTTCATGCTTTCACACTAATTTTCTGTAGCCAAGACATCAACGGAAGATGCTTTGCCGTACATACAAAGTGAAATGATGTGATGATACTGGAATCTCTGGAGCCAACCATTAGAAGGCTGCAACTTGATTCCTAGCTTCAGTGGAGTATCATCTGCTTTCTCTTTAACTAGTGGCCCAGATATTGGCATATTATTCTGCTTCAAAACATAAAACTACTCAAACAACTCAGTTTCTAAATCTGAATGTTTTTCATCTCAGATTCTTTCCATTGCCAACTTCTTTGTTTAGTCCCAATTTTTCAAATAGGTCAAAAGTGTGAAAAAAGAAATACCATACTGGATAGCAATTTCCGTTTTGGATTTCACTTTCTAATCTACTTCATATATTAATTTTGACTCCTGTTAACTCATTGTACTTCCTTTTGGTTACTATGATGCTCACCCCTGTTTGACTTACACACGACTGAAAGCAATATGAGCACTCACCCCTGTTTGACTTACACACGACTGAAAACAAAATGAGCCCCTTTATCAACAACTTTCAAAGTAGCCATTTTTTGAATTATCTGTATTGTAAGACATATAAAAACCTTTTTTTTTCGCTAAAATGTGACAATATCTTTGAAGTATCTAGTACTTAGAACTATCCAACTGAACTATCCAACTGAACACTGAACTAAAGAGGTTTCCTGTAGTATTTCAGTTCAGTTTTAATATGTCTTTTTAGGAATTACACTAAATTCACTCACCGAAGTCCTTGGAGATTTTAAACTTTCTAAAGTAGTGGTGCTCAACTTTTTTGGCTAGATGGGCAGCGCTTAATCTCTCTATGGGTTGGATCTGTCAGGGCCCAATCCAGCTACACAGAGTGGGGTGGGGGTAACCCAACACTGATCCACCTTCATGGTGGATGGGGGCTTGGCCGCCCCAACCTGACCCGCAGGGGGGAGGGTCCAATATCCAGTCCCAATCCAGCCCTGAGGGAGGAAGGGGGCATGGTCTGGCCCTGTGCATGGGAGAAGGGAGCGTGGCCTGGCTCCAATCTGGCTGGAGGAGGGTCCTGGCCCAGCTCCGCCTCACCCCCTGGGGTTGGAATTTTGGCAGCAGGGAGGGGTGGCAGTGTTAACTGCTACTGCTCCCCGCCACCAAATTTCCCAACCTGGGGAGCCCCATGGACTGGATTTCAAGGCTCTGTGGGCTACATTTGGCCCACAGGCTGGAGGTTGAGCACCCCTGTTCTAAATGATGATAAGAAAAGGTTAAATCATTTTGTTAAACAAAATATTAATTATGATGGACTATGTGGTGCCTTACATAAGAGACAGATGATACAACTTTCCCTTTTTTATCCCTCGGTGAGGGCTGGACACATAAAAATCCAGACATTTCTGGTATACATAGCTAGAGGATGTTATACCAACAGGACCAGAAATCCCATGGACAGCAGAGAGACAAGTGGTATAGACAAGACTCCATGTACCTTTTTCCAAATCTGAACTGGCTTGGAGAACACATACTTTGCTTTGTAAAAGAGTATATAAGAAATCACTACTGCGTACACTTCCCTAGTTCTCTGAAAACTGCAAGCAGTACAGTAGGCCCCTCTACCTATCTTTACGTGAACTGTAGGTTAAACTAGCCCTGAATTGGTATAAACTTCTTGGCAAATGGCTAGTTCCTTAAGCTTTTTCCTGACATAATAGACTAAGGCAGGAGTGACCAATATGGAGTCATGCCATCCAGGCCATGGGAGTCCCCATAGGTCCAGAAATTTGGCAGTGTGGCGAGCAGTCTCAGTGTCAATTGAGCTGTGGCAATTAATCTTGCCCTCCACTTGTTATTCCACCAAATTTCCAGAACTGTAAGGACCCTCATGGGCCAGACTCAGAGCATGGAGCCATATCACCTGGCCTGTGGGACTGGAAATTTGGTGGTGGGAGGAGTGGTAGTTACCAAGGCCCCAGGAGTCTCAGCAATTAATGGTACTACTACCAAATTCCAGATCCTTGAGCTAGATGATGTGGCTTCACACTCTGGATCTGTCCTATGGACTGGTCCTATGCCACTCATCTGGCTCATTGGGCCAGATGTGTTTGACAACACTAGACTAAGGTGTTCTGCCTTTCCAAATGCTTAACAATGTTTCCATTCCTGGTGACACTTTCATTTCTTTTCTTTTCACTAAGCTGTAGTGGGGGCATAGAAGCAAGACTTGTATAGTCTTTACCTTCAGTCTCTTTTTTTCATAGTCTTGTCACATAGCTAAGACATTCTCTAACCTAGAAACTGCTCTGTTTGACATTACTGGATCTACAGCTTGACATACTCTGAGAGAATTGTGAGGAACTGATTCATGACCAGCATGAGAGAAAATTCTTCCAATCTTCTACATTCAGACTGCTTCTAAAAAAATGTTCAGTCTTGCCATAGTCTTTCTAAGGACATCTACTTCAGAAACCAGCTGTTAGGGGTTTTTTTATTTATTTAGATCAAAGTATTTCAGTGTTTCTGTCAACATTTTTCTGCTTCAGTGTATATTACTGTGAACCTTTTGAACTTTGCTGTTAAGTAACATCCATAGAAATTCCTCATTGGGCCTTAGGCCAGAGACATGATCTTGATTATCTATCTAAAGTAATAAAACATGCCTCTACATGATCTATAGCTGACAGTAAAGGCGATGTGTGGTCTTTGTAGGTAGACATCGCTTCTGTCAGGGGAATGAGAAAGGTCTAATAGACTAAACATTAGTTCAGAACATTGGCTGTTATTCACAAGATCTCTGTAAACCATAAATCCCCCTGAACCAGTCAAATCTGTTATTCTTTACCACGTGTTCTGCCAACCACCTGAATAATCTGTTCTTGTTTTATAGAATGTAGTAGACCTAATTTTGCCTCTTACTCTTTTGCTCACCTCCTGTATCCCACCAAAAATTTAGCCACCCTTAAAAGCCAATACACCATCTGTTAAGTATGGTGTTTCACTAGTTTTTCTTCCTTCTATTCAGGCAGTACAAAGTGACAAAACATATCAGTTCTACTGCTTGAGACTCATCTCTCTTCCATTGGAGTCAACCAGATTAGGACCAAGCTCTTTATCCATTGAGCTCTTTCAGAATGTTTCTATAATAAATTGCATAGTGTCACAAATTCTAGACAGTCAGCACACCCCATTGTCCAATCATATCTTAGCATTCTACTTGCCAGCAGTCTACTAGTATTCCTTGATCAAGTATCCTTTTATTTGTATAATAAAGGACAATATTCTGTTTATGACAGCTGAACGTGGTGTGTCAGGTTACCTTATTTTCAGTTACATTTCAATGGCATATACCTCATTCATTTATTTTCAGAACCTACAGTATTTACTGAAATAATCGAATAAGCACAATTTCAATTGGTCTGGAACCAGTGGAATTTTGGTAAATCCATGTACTCTGAAACGGTTTTTATTATGGTATGTTGAAATGTCCTCTGTTGTCTTTAAAAACACATTCCATTTTTTAATTGAGTTAATACCATCCTCAGAGAGGAGCTTTCTCAGAACAAAGTCAATAATATAATTAGTAAAACATAATTAAGAAAATGGTGTCTGTGAACTCCAATAGAAGAAACATATTATAGACCAGATTCTGTA
This sequence comes from Alligator sinensis, assembly GCF_000455745.1. NCBI lineage: Eukaryota > Metazoa > Chordata > Crocodylia > Alligatoridae > Alligator > Alligator sinensis. Next base: position 4,447,182 of record NW_005841847.1, on the reverse strand, counting down.
CTTAGTAACTTTAGTGTGATTACATGGCTGTAAATGATTATGCATGAGTACTGCTGACATCAAAAGACCAGGTTCTTCTACATTTGTAAAGTAGGATAGATTCTCCCCAAACTGAGAAGTATCCCAGAGATTAAATTAAACAGAATTATTTTAGAACAAAATTTGGCTAGTAAATCTTCAGAAATAAATATTTGAAACTTGCATCTGAAAGCAAGTTTCAGTTTGACATGACCTTTTTGTGAACATTTGAATGCTTTCAATTTACTAGTACAAACATCAAATATAGTGTATTTTATACTATAATATTTTCCAAGAGTAACTTTTGCCTTGTATTTTCATTTGTAATGTTACAAATCTTCAGTTTTTTTACTTTGATTGTTATTTACAGATGTGATCCAGGCTGGAAACTAAAACAAGCCTATGTGACATATATAATTAATCAAGACAGTACAAATGTGCAAATTTGCTAATCTTAATGAACAATCTCCACTCTCCATAAAGTATTCACTATCAAATAATTTTGAATAACAGCTATGTAGTGAGAATTTTGCAGTTTGTTTGGGGACAGTTCACAAAAGTCAACAGTTGTCTAATAAATGATTCATTGCCAATTACTGAGTCAGGTCTAGTACATAACATAGGAACAGAAAAATTACCATATTGCAATAGGCAAATGGTCCAACTGGTCTGATATTGCATCTCTGACAATATCTAATATCGTATGCTTCAAAGGGAAATTGCAACAAACTTCCTCTCATAGGAGTAGTTCTTAGTTGCAGGAAGTTAATACTTGACGTATGCCCTAAAGCATGACACCAAAAACTTCAAATGTTTTTTATGTATCCTTGCCTACTGCAAGTTTGTTAAACCAAATAGAGATTAAAAAATCTAACTTCTGGTGTCCACTTACACTCTTTTTAAAGAGGTTAATAGTAAGTTCAGGTATTTACTTGACTGTCTCAGACAGTGAATTGATGTGTGTATCCATATACATCTCCTCACACTTCCTCACCAAAGTGCTTTAACCAGTTTAGAAGAGTGGTCAGATTACATGCTCAGTTATTCTTTGGGTTTTTTAGACTGCAATCTCCTGTTATATTTAACACTGATTTAGATGACAGATTTTTTGCTAGAAACACCTCTATCTTATTAATGGGAATAGCACCAATAACTGAGTTCACATACAGGTATACCACCAAACAGCTGCCAGGCATTAATATCTTTCATTCAGTATTATGCAGATTTATCTTCCTTATTTTTTTCCTCAAAAACTGTAATAATTGTGGATATTATCTATGACACCTCCCAATAGCACTGCAATTTTACTTTAATACTTATAAAACTACAAATGCTGGGACCTCTCTATGGTAGGGCTTATCATCAGGTGTTTGAATATTTTAAATGTATTTGTCTTAGTTATTGTTAATTATCATGTGACCCATGCATTTTATTTTGATGGTTTATGATTGTTTCTATAAATAAGTGTTCAAGTGTTAGATGTTTAGTTGGCAACACTGGCTAAGCACTCTTGACTGATGGACCACTGCAAATCATTGACTATGGAGAAGGTTAATCAGACAAATGTGCTTATTAACCCAAATCCTGATTCTCACATTATTGAATACCAGATCATTTTCAATTTCTCTCTGAAGCTACAGATTTAGTTTTCTTACTGTAAAAAATCTGTAAAGCTATTTGTTAGTACTGAACACCTATTTAATGACTCTGCAATCAGAAAAACAATGCGTGTAACACTGTCTGTACATTTCAGCGATTTCCCTTGCCAGTTGATGACCTTGATGACTTTTCTCATTTCATGTGGTTCTTGTTGTTTGCTGTATCCTTGGCATTTTTGTTCTTTCTGCTTCTTTTCTTCTGTTCTTTTAGTGCTTTCAGATTGTTTTACTGTCCTCAGGCTGATTTCCTACTGCTTAGAGATATCATGTTTTAGAGTTTTCTGTTGTTGTTCCAGTCTTAGTGCAACAATTTTAATTAATGGGTAGATTTTCTTAACAGATGAACAGCTATGCATACTGAATATACTTTATTCTTACTGTTAGAAGAATTCTGTTCATCTTGAGCTTTATCTCAGTAGGTAAAGACTTATGTCTTTTTGACCTTTTCATACAGCTAATATATGCTGCCAATATTTACCATTGTTGTAAAAGTGGGTAAGTATTCATGTAATTTGTGATTTATAAATGACAGCGGGCTATATTCATGCCTTCATGGATATGGGGAGAAGGGAACAAGATTGGAATGCATTTTGGGTACGAGCCTAAAAGGGTAGTGATGTATTAGTACATGCTCTGCACTTCCTCCCAACCCTGTGAAAATTCCTCCATCAGGAAGGTCTGCAACAGGCTTGATAGGCAGCATGGGTTAGATCCACAAAAGGATGTAGGCACCTAAGTGTCATTGTATGCACCCAAACCCAAGTCCCAAAATTAAATTATTTCAGTGGGACTTTAGACACCAAGATACCAAAACGCCTCTTTGAATGTCATCCTAGCATCTTAAGGGTATGCCTGCAGAACACAATGCAGATACCCTGAGCTAGCTCTGCATGCTCTATCTTTGGGACTGGTATCAATGTAGCGACATTACTACATCTTGTTAGCTCAGGTACAGCACCACACTAATATGGTTATATTGCTTCCGATTCTAGAACAAGCACTTGCAGAGCTAGCTGTTGTGTCTCTGTATAGTGCACCCTTACACCTTACAGATATATCCCACATGTCTGTTTCTGAGCATGCCAAGAATTGAACATGCTGAGAAACTATGCATCTAGTTTATGCCTAAACTATGCTGTGCTTTACCAATAAGTCATTCTCACAGCACACCTGCCAGCCTGAGCTCTGTGCAAAAAAATGGTGGTGTCATGTGACCCTTGTCCAGTAGACTTGGGTTCCTGTGCCTGCTCTCTGTAATATTTAATGTAAAATACTAAAATAGTAATTGGAGTAGGATTTGAATCCAGTGCTCCCCCTTCCCATAGGAATGCCCACCCACTAAGCTAGAAAGTCCTTCTCTCTCTCTCTTTCTCTCTCTCTGTCTCTTTCTCTTAAGTACAAGGAATGTTTAATTTTTCCATGCAAACTAGAACAGCCTCCATGAAAGGAACTACAATAATCCCATCTTAATTTGTTTCCTGGTGATTAGGGCACTTTCCTGTGAGGAGGAGGAATAATCCCTTGAATAGAAGAGGAAATGGGGTCCAGGTTTGTCACACCTGAGTGACTGCTCTAACCAGTGCACAGTTAGTTAAAACGGACATGCCACCATCCACGTTTTGTGAGAAAGGGCTGCCTTTAACCTCTAACATGGGTGTCTGGTGCCTCTTGAGTCAGGGGCGCATATGCACACCAGTCAGCGACCGGGGGGTCCCCTGGCAGCCGATCTTACTCACCAGAACTCCTGCAGCCACTTCTGCTTTTGCTGGCAGCCCCACTTCCCGGCTGGCACTCGCAGGGGGGGCATTGGTGCTCCCATCAGCCCCCCTGACCGCTGGCTAAACATACAGCACAGCCTGATGGGGGTGCACCCCCATGTACCCTCTATGCATCACCCCTGACCACTAACTCCAGAAGAGGTTTCAGGGCTGTGAATCCCCACTGGAGGTATAAACCTAATCGTATCTGAGGGGTGGGTTTAAGCCCCACCCCTTCTCAGCATTTCCTACTGACTAGTTTAAACAGTGTCCTCCCCAAACTAGGTGGCATCCCATGCAACATGTTGGCTTTTGTGGATTTCATTCCTGTGGCCTAGACATGCTGGCTTTTGCAGGTCTCATTCCTGTGGCCTAGACATGAAACATGTTTATACGAGTTTAACGCCAGTGTGAATATGGAGTGGATTCACAGGCCGCATCTGCTGTGCTACATACTGCACATTCAGCTATTCTCCGCACAAAAAAACAACAGAGCGGCATGCATGGGGCCAGCGTACACCATTCAAAACCAGAGCCTAGATAGACAGAGTCTGGCTGCTGGCCAGGCTCCAAGCAGCAGGATTGCTGCTGCTGCAGCCCCAGGAGGCCCCCAGGTCCCCAGGTTAGGCTGCTGGGGCCAGCACTGGGCTGGCTCCAGCCTCCCCTACCCCACCCAGGGTAATCTGCCATGTACCAGAGTGCGCATGGCACAAGCTTTTACCAAGGACAACTAGTGGCAGTACAAGGTGTACCGCCACTAGTTGTCCACAGGGAACCAAACATTCATGCTTGTCTGGATGTGGCCACAATGTATAAGCCTTTACTGGTGTAACTTACTAGAATCTGGAGCAGAGTTGTTCTGAGAAAAGTTGGAGATAAAACTGTCTGCTTATCCAAGGGTAGTTACTTGCTCAGGGCAAACAGGCTATTGTCTCCCCTGCCACCTAACACTGAATTATGAAAGCTACCCCTGGGGTGCTGGTTGTCTGTCCACTCTAGACACCAGAGAACAACTTAGACTGGTGTATACAACTTAGACTGGTGTATAAAATCTATATAAGTTAGACCACTTAAGTTGTGTGTCTAGCCATGGGCATCTAAAACTCTTCATGCATCGTATAGGATATCTAGGTACCAAACTCAGGTGTGGAGATTTCCATAAGTGTGTAGGTACCCATAGATTAGTTCCTGCAATGCTCAGCTTTGTAAGATCTAAATCCTTTTTTGGTTTTAGCCTTTGGTGGCTATCCAGTGAGGGTGAAATCTTGGCTCCACTGAAGTCAATGCATGTTCTGCCATTTGAAGTATTCCTTTAAAAAGTTAATGCTGCTGCCGTAGAAGAAGGCATTACTGCTACTGCAGCTTTGAGGGATTAAAACCACACCTCTTAGACTATGTTATACTGCAATGGCAGATGAAGTAGGTTCTGATTTTCCTTTAAAAGAAATACAGCTTATTTCTTACCTTTCCTAAAACTCCCCCTGCCCCCACAACAGTATATTCCAATAGAATTGAAAATGTTTTGTCTGTTTTATCATTAAATATTCCCGTTTAAATGTATAAGACATTGGCAAGAATGGAAGTCCTGTAAAAAAAAATCTCAAGGAGAATAATGTTCCTGAAAGGGAAAGTGATTTAAAAATACCTTAAGTTAGGTATAATTAAATGTCTTGCAGATATCTATGACATACATTAATATTGCTTTGTTTTTAACTGGGAAATTCCACTTTTTGCTTATTTATGTATTTATGCATTGTGAAAACCTCTTTGAGCCAAGCACTAACACACACATCACCAGATTTATTTTTGCCTTAAGGCGACTGTTTGGCTATGTATGTTGACTTTATAGTATTTTTGAAAAGACAAAGACCATATAGTAACAAACATTCTTAAGCTATTAAACTAAAATCAAATGCATGCCTGAGAGAGGCATTTGCAGAGAAGGATTAATTCTGTCATAGGTACATTTAGTTTAATACTTAAAGGTACCTAAGCAATGAAGTGAATGGCAGTTGCTGATGGCCGTTCATTATGTGTGTCTGCTATGTTGCTTTGGCCAAGTCATTTCATTGCACCATGCCTCCATTTCGCCACCTATATGGAGCTTTTATGTTTACACCCTTTCTGGAGTGCTTTGAGATCCATGGATAAAAAGGGTTATATGCGTCTCAGGTCAATAGAAATGTTTCTGTTGGCTTGGGTGAAATTTAGGTCAGACCTTATGGCTAAGTACAGGCATTCAAGAAGCCCAAGGTAGAAGCACTCTAACATTTGAGCTTTAAGTGTCGGAGGTTAGATGAGAAGCAAACAGCACAGATGTTAACCCTTTGGTGGGGCCTGCATGGCCTGAGCCCAGCAGCTAGTGGGGTTCTTGCATACCTCCCAGAGTACCCTGTGGACTCCCCAGGTAGCCTAAGACTCCCAAATGGAGCCAAATGGCTGAGCCACCCCTGATTAGTTGCTGGCCATGGGCCACCACACCCCCAAACCCCCTGCCATTGTGACTTTCACATGCCTTTGTTTCTAGGCCTGCACACCCAAGCAGCAGGGAGACCCAGGTGATGCAGCAGGTCCTACTGGTCACCCTGTGAGAGTCTCACTGGAGGCAGTGGGACAACATAGTTGCCCACCTGGACCTGATGCGGTAGCAGCTCACCATGGCATGCACCCTTATGGACACGAGCCACCAGCCAGCTCTCCCTTGCATGGTAATCTAGTGCACCCTGCATCTGTCAAGTGTGTGTGCATGTCTTGGATGCCTGGGTTCTGTGTGCGCGTGTTTGTGTGTCCATCCCAGATGCCTGGCTTCTGTACGTGTATGTGTCCCAGATGCCTGGGTTGTGTGTATATGTGTGTTCAGAATGCCTTGGTTCTGTGTCTGTGTGTGCACACCCCACACACACACAGAACCCCCCACAGACATTCAGGGCATGACTGGGCCACTGACTTTCATGTGGTCGATAAGGATGATTCCCGCATCTTGCTCAACTTCATAGCCTGAGCTGATAGAGAATGGGCGCTATGCTCCTGGAGTCCCCCAGTGTCATCATTGGTGATGTCATTGCCCCCCAATTCTCATCAGGGGCTCATGTTACCCTCCTCCTGCCCTGGCTTAGGAAGTCCTATGAGGGGCAGCTGGACCACCAGAAGGAATGCTTCAAGTACAGACTGGGTCTGGCACCCTGAGCATATGCAGCACAGGGACTGGGGAGGAAGCAAGTCCCCCCATTACTGTTGGTGGCCCCAGCCCTGCACAGCATGAGGGTGTCTGGATCTGTGAAGCTCTGTCTGATTACCTCTTCACCAATGTTACCTGGGAGCCCTCCCTGGATGAATGGGACTCGAGGGCTTTGAGTGTCCCTGCCCTGGCGCCAGGCCATGGGTCTCCAGCCCTGGGCTCCTTGGCTCCATGTCTTGGGCAGCCCTGCTGACTGGGCCCAACCCAGGCTGGCTGGGCACTGTTCCTCTTCCCCTCTCCCTCTCCGACTCCCACCAGGGGCACATATCAAGCTGCAGGGGAATGCAGCCCAAGGAAGAGACTTGCCTTGTTTGAATCAAGTGTTGAAACTGCCAAACTTTTAGTGTATTTATTAAAGAAAAACTGTGGACTGTTGCCCACATTCAGTTCTCCTTCTCAGTTAACATTCATAGATTCATAGAAATAGGGTCGGAAGGGACCTTGTAGATCATCAAGTCTGACCCCCTGCCCTGGGCAGGAGAGAAAACCGGGCTCAAATGACCTCAGCCAGGTAGACGTCAAGCCTCCTCTTAAAGACCCCCACGGTAGGAGCCATCACCACTTCCCTACTTCCCTTGAGAGAATGGGGAGAGACCCTGGCAGCACTGGGTGGTTATGATGTTGGGGTGGAGGGGAGGGAGTGGGAAGTTACAGGGCTCAACTCCTCAAACACAAAACCTTCCTTGGGGGGCAGGGGGAATGCTGCATGGAAAACTGATGTCCCTTGGTTTCATTAAATGTTGCCGCTGCCAGATTTTCCTGCTCATAATAAAGCAAAATTGAAACATTGACCACTCTGGAACTTGGACCCGAGCCCAGGGGGCTGCCAGTCTCCATAGAGGCTGTGCTGCTCCTTCTGCAGTGGGACCTGGGCCCAGAGTGGCTCAGCCTGGCAGGTTGGTGGACCACACCTCCCCCATCCCTGTTCTGAGCGCTCCCATGCCTTTCTAGTATTGAAATCTCTTGTGGGGGCTGTGCCTATGTTGGTGACCACCAGCAGCTGAGGGTAGTGAGTTGGTCCTGGAAGGTGGATGGTGTCCCTGCTGGCCCTAGCATCAGGTCTTGGGCAGCCTCGTTCCCCTCCCCTCCCCCCCTGCTGATCTCCAGAGTGGGCCATGCTGGACACCTTCCTGCTTCCTAGGACTTTGGGTCAGCAGCTCCCATGCATCACATCTCCTGTTTCCCCACCCCCAGCATCTCTGAATCAATGTGTGGTGTGGAGTGTTCCCCCTTGACTGCCATCCAGGGGCTCCCCATCATGGGACCCTCAGCTATGTCACTCCAGAGAAGAGTCCCTGGAGCAGGGCTCGCCATGCTGTGGGACTCCGGGCATCAACCTTTCCCAGCACTCTAGCCCAAGGGGGTTACATTCTCTCTGTGGGAGGCTGCTCTGACACCACTCAGGGTTTTTGTAGCTGGATCACAAGCAGTCTTTGACCTCGTGCATAAACTCCTGGCACTTTGACTCTCAGCTCTGTAGTGGCGCGGGTGGCCTCTGTCAGATAGCAGGTGGCCACCTGGAAACCTTGTTCTTGGACCTTCACAATGCATCCCTGGGCCTGGGTGGTTTGTTCAAGTGTAGCATCAGTGCAGGTGTAAACAGTCACCAGCTTGTCCATTCTCACCCTCCACATAGGGAGTTGCATTTGTTCCCTATTTCGCCGGTACCATCTATGCATGTCTCATGCACTCTGCAGGTGTCTAGGCGACCATCCTGGATCCAGCATCTCAACCTTCATGACTAGATTTCCCATGCACAAATGCAGACTCTGCAGACAAGGGAGACACTGAGGTAGCTCTGGTGAGTCCCCTGTCCCGACCCTTTCCTCTGCCCAGGGCTGGAAGCCACGCAGATGCTCACGACCCAGCACTGACCACGCCATGGAACACCTGGGTGGCATCTCCCAGCTAGGAGAGCTGGGATGCTGAAGAAGGAGCTGTGTTGGGATTTTTGGTGAAAATCCTTTTTAAGTCACCCCAAACCACACACCTGGGTTCCATTTGCCAGCTGGGAAAACCCGGAAGCCTGGGTTCCACCTGCCTGCTGTGGCAGCTACGATGCCTGGGAGCCCAAGCATCCAGGCTCTCCCACTGGGAAACAGAACCCAGGCATCTGGGCACCCACAGCTGGAAGACAGAACTCAGGTATCCAGGCTCCCACGGCTAGGAGACTGAGCACAGATGTCCAGGCTCTCAGGCTACTGCTCCGCTTCTGCACCAGGGTCTGTGGACCCTAGCTCAGACAGGGCATTGGATCATCCCCTCAGAGGGCAATGACCATGCTGTGGAATGCCAGTGGGTGTCCTACAGTGCGCCCTTTCCTCCATCCTTCCTTTAGAGAGAGAACGGCACCAAGTTCTCAACATTGCTGGGGTGAAATGGAGCTGGAACAACGGAGTACTTATGTCACCACCCTCCCCCCTGGTTTCTCGTTTCAGGAGTGTCATTTTGGCCCCATGTCCCTGACCACCTGGGTCCAGGCTTCCGACATTCCCTTGGTGAGATTTGGCTGGCCCTGGAGGAATGAGCCTCCTCTGGTTCTTTGGAAGGAGAGGGAGGGAGGAAGTGTGTGTGGGGGGGTGTTTGCTAGGAGGAATTTTCCCCGTTCCCACTTTACTGTACCTGCAGTGGTGCTCATACATAGGTGCTCTGCCAAATGGCCCTCCGACAATGACACCCAGGGGTGTGCCAGTGAGAACCCGCAGTTGCGACTTGGTTACACCTCAGCTGTGGGGCTCAAAAAAAGCTTTCAGTGCCTGTTCGGTGCCTTTTTGGGGGCTGGTTTCAGTTAAGTGGCTCCATACCAACACGTGGGCCTCTGTCAGGAAAGGGATAAGGCAGCCAGTTGCCAATTGAATTAACCAGATTTATGTTCCCATTCAGTGTAACACAGACTGGTAAGCCCTAAACAACAGTAATGACCCTGGCTGGCACCTCAGCTTCATTCCAAGCCAGAGGCACGAGGGTTGGGAGGGCAGGGCGTATTTGAAAGGCACAAGGTCAGTGGGGAGCATCAATAAATTAGTATTATATCACTCTTCCACCTGGACAAGAGCATGATGAATATCAGAGTAGCCAACCACATCCTTCTCCATGAGCATACTCCAACCTACCAAGGAGTCACGCTTGACTGTTACCTCACTTATAAACATCACATTCAGAACATCAGCAGTCAAATCTCTGCACAGGTAACTGCCTTAAACCATTTAGCCAGCACAACATGGGGTGACAACATCAAAGTGCTCAGAACCACCGCAATCCCTGTACTCTTGGGCATTAGACCAGGTGACATAAGAAGACCAACCTTAACTGTTCCCCTGCTGCCAGGTTTTTGGGCTCGCAGAGAGCCCGGCAGGCTAATGTGGCCCTGTATGTTGTGCTAAATTTAGTTAAGGAGTGGGATGAATGGACATGAAATGATCGGTTAGATTAATTTGGTCAGAAATCTATTCCTACAGTGTTTTATACAAATACCAAACGAGTCCCCCATTGATCACGGCCTAGGCAGAGGAGCACAGTTCAAGTTGAAGAGACCAAGATCTGGATATGGATGCTTCAAAACAATACTGTACAAGATAAACATCTTGGACAGCCCCCTGTGTGAATGCGGTGTTCAACAAACAGCACAGTACTTAGTTGAAAGCTGCAACATTTACAAATGCCCAGATGGGGTAAGGTGGAGTCTGTATACTAAGTGTTAATACCAGGGAGTGGCTCATAGAATTGGAAGCTGGTATCTGACATCATATGAAAGAAGAAGTGGGAACCTGGAGCTGCAGGTCAAAAGAAGCTTTGCAGCATGCCAGGTGCTTGTGGGTCAGCTACCTACTGGCAATGCCTGAGCCACAGAGGCCACGGGGTCACCTCCACATAGGCTGAAGCCTGATCTTTTAGCCTCCATGAGCCAGATGAGCCACCTGCACTAGGTCCTGTTGGGTGTGTGTGTGGGGGCGGGGGAGGGCATGCTGGGTCTGACTGGAAGGGGTGCCTGGGAGGGTGTGCTGGTGTCAAGGCCCAGCTCCCACAGAGCTGTGCACATGTCAGTGGGTTTTCCTGGTCTCAGCATGAGGTCTGTGGGGTGTTTCATGAAGGGGGGGGAGGAGGCCTGGGGATGCAGGTGTGCCAGTGCTGGGGCTCATGCTGGACCACAGACCCCTTCCCTGCCACAGCTAGCTGGAGAAAATGCGGGAAGGAGGGGACGTTGGAAACAGGGGCTTTGCTACCAGTAAGAGTCCAGAGATGGGGCCAACCCAGTACTCAGGCAGGGGAGACGAGCTCTGGCCTAGGCTAAAGCATTGCCCTGTGAGGGAGAGTTAGTAGGATGCCACAAAGCCCCATGGGTTGCTGGCAGATTATGACCTAACATGAGTTGAGATGGGATTCTGCACAGACATTTGATACAGTGCCCTAATGTACAGCGTTGTAGTCTGATATCACATCTATCCAGGCTTACCTTAGAGCAGGATCTGCCATTTTTAAGCGCTCTGTGTGCCACGACTCTCTATGGTTATGGCTGTAGAGTACGTTCTGCATGCTTACCCTGCAATAACTGTAATGTTTATACCTGGCCTATGAAGTCTATGATATGGTAGTAGGAGTAATAATACCACAGAAGTTGACTCAGATTAATACCTGCTTTAGGGCCAGAAAACTTACACCAAAGAGGGGTACTTTACTTAAGGGAGGTTAGCTCAATTGTAGAAGGCTTTTCTGATGTCCAGGTGCTGAAGGGTTTCCTCAGTGCTTGCAAGCTCAATCAGGGTGTTTGCACTCTTGGGACCAGGCTCTGCAGCAGGCTGCACACACAGAATGCATGCACGTGATTGGACAGCTGGAACTCCAGGGCAGGAAGCCCAGGAAAAAACAGGGGAGACTAGCTGAGGTGGGGGGAGCTGAAGCTGTGCAGAGCAGGGCTGCTTCTGAGGGGGCTGCTACCAGGACAATTGCTTCAGAGAGGACAACTGGCAGAAGAATTGTGACTGAGTGAGCCCCTACTGAGGGCAGAGGAGCCACCAGCTAATGAGTACCCAGGATCTCCTGGTATCCTTTACTACAGGAGCAGCGGTTGTGCAAACAGGTTCCCCTCCCCATCCTTAAGATCCCGGGGTGCAGGGCGTCACTGGGAGGGAATCAGGGACAGGGGCTGCTAGAGGAGGTTTTCCGGGAGAGCTGAACAAAGCAGCAGGGAATGGTGGCTGTGGGGGAGCTCCAGCAGAGCTCAATAAAGTGCAGCCGAGAAGGGGCGTGGCAGGTGCCAAACACAGGGGAGCTGCCTTGGGAAGTGTCTGGAGAATGGTGTGGTTGGTTGCAGGTGCCCAGGAAAGATGGGAAAAGGGAAGAACTCCTGGTCTCCGGAGCAGCCACACCTGAGGTCCTGACAGGCACCCCCATCTTCTGTCCTGATGATGGCATCGCTGCATCTCTTCTGAGGGGGCTCCACTGCAGCCACTGCACAGTGGGCTGCTTTGGTGCAGGCAGAGTGATTATGTGGAGACCTGACTGATAAAGTGTATATACCTGTTATAAGTTGCCTGAGTTTTAAAGTTGATAACATAATTGCTTTGTTATACAATAAGTATTTGCTTTATCTGCTGGTATAGATTATTATTGAGCTCTTTGAAAATATTTTGTTTGTTATTTATGGGATGTCGAATTTGTCAGTCTCTCAGTTATTATTGTAAATAGTTATTTAGTGTGTGGTCTGGTGTGGGGAGGACCACGGGAGAGCGCTCCAATGAGTGGTGCTCCCAACCTGTAGGTGGAGTGAGAATAGACTGAGACATATTGGCACATCAGGATCCCAAAAATGTGGACGTGGCTGTGAGTAGCGCCGCTGTTGGTGTTACATTTATATTTCAGAGTGGCTGGGAAAAGGGGTCCCAATACTCAGAGACCTCTGTTAAAGACATGAGAAGTCGTCTTCCTAAAGGAGGACTGGAAAGCTATTTCTGTTTGGCTCCAAGAGCAGGCAGATAGAAGAGGAGATGAAGGATATACCAAATATTTAACATTATAAAAAATTGGACCCTATTCTAGTTACCTTTTTGCATTGCATGAAAACAGGGCCTATTCATTTAAATTAAAAGAAAAACACATTTAAAACAAGGCATAATTAATTTATGGCTCTGATTGCCATGCACATCAGTGAAACACAGGGCTTAATAAAAATTCAGACAAGGAAAACACCTGCATATATATCATGAGAAGATCTATAACTACATTACATAGCACTTTGTGGTACAAAGCACCCACTAACTGACATATTAAGAAAAAAGAAAGAAGTTGTTTAAATTATTTCACAATTGTCCATTTGAGTTGCTTGATCCTTCCTCTAACATCTGGCCTGATGGGAATGGATACTGAATTGGATAGCTTATTTGTCTGATCAGGTATGACAGTTCCTGTGACCCTGGTTTAACCCACAGTTCCTGAAACAATGCTAAACAGTTTATACCTATGTTTATTTAGTTTATTTGTAGTTAATATGTTCACAGCATCAGTTCAGCTTCACCCATTGCTGACACCTGTTGGTGGTCACAGTTCATTTTTGCAGCATAAGGAATACTAGAGAAACTGAACCAGCTGGGAACTTAACTGAAGAAGAGTAAATTCATCCCTGGAGTAACTCCATGGACATTGCTGGAATTACATCAGACACTAATTTACCTTGATCTGTTGTGCTCTAGATCTGAAAGTGGCGCTGCTTTTGCTGTTTTATCTACCTTTGTTCAAAGTAGTAAGAGGGGAATTGTCAGAGAAGGGTGGCAGATATGACCAGGGGCATGGGGACGTTCTCGTAGGAAGAGACTGAAAAGAGGGGAGTTGTTTACCTTAGCAAAGAGACAAATAAATAAAAAGGGGTATGAGAAAAATAGATGAAATAATGAATAGTCTAGAGAGAGAAGGAGACTGGGAGCTTTTGTTCTTCCATGTCTCAAAATACAAGTAGTTGCTCAGCTGTATCAAAATATTGGCAGTTTGGGGCACGCCTAGTAGCAGATCTTAAGGTGTGTAGAGAAGCTGAGCAATGAAAACTTGTCTCTGTGGCATGCGTTGTTAGATGGTGGCTGAGTGGGTGTTTTGAGATCTGAACTTTGGCAAAAGGTATCTGCAAGAGCACTGGGCAACACTTAGCACCCTGGGCCCTAGCGAATAAAGCAGGAGTCAGAAACCATTAACAATGCTAGACCACTATTTGCAATCCAGTTGCTACTGTGGGCTGAACCCCCACGAGAGTGGGGCCAACAGAGCCAGCACAGGGGTAATGTCCCAGTAGCCCCTGTCCCTTTGGCAGCCTCATGCCCCTCCCCCACGAGAGGTGTTGGTGTGGCCAGCAGCAAGTGAGTTAACACAGCAGCTTCTGGGTCTGAGGACTTTCTGATGTCCCCCAACTGCAGCCTCTGCCAAATCCTGTCATTGAGAGCAATCAGGCAAGTCAAATTTGGGGGCTGCATTAATCAACAGACTGCAGACTGTGCCAACACCTCCCCCACAGTAGCAGGGGGCCTTGAGTTGGCACGGGGAGTGACTGTACTGGCAAATGACCTCCACAAGCCCCCAGCAACTGTGCCATTGCATGGCATTCTGCCATGGGCTGGATCCAGATCACAGGCCATAGGTTGATGACCTCTAGAATAAAGGATGTAAGTGTCTAAAGAGTAATATCTCTGTAATATCTAACTTTTTTACATGCCCAGAGCCCATATCCTATTTTCCACTTCTTTTCATTTTACCTCTTTCTTCCTTACAGAGTCTTTGCATTTTAGAAGTTTATCTTTGTCTTAGAGCACAGGGGTTTACATAGAAAACTTCTGTTAACAGCTGCTAATGGGAACTTTGCACTTAAATCTCCTGTGTGTTGAAGTGAGTGTATACCTTTTGGTCCTTCAAAGCAAACTCAAGCTTATGAGCAGTCATAGGAGAATTATCTACAAAAATAGCCTGTGGTCTGCCTAGCTGAAGTCATATATCCTTCTGTAAGTAGCTAAAAATATGTAGTATAGTCTTCTAGATACTGAGTTATATCATGTCCATCACTCCAAAAAGATATTAATAATACCAGCTGTATAAACTACTTCTTGGGATTTTTGGACAGAGAAAAATAAGTCTTTCCTTTTAACGGCAATAATCTTGGTTGCAAACATACCAAATAGTTTGCAGACAAACTGTATTTATATGTCTGAAGCCTGTAGGTGAATGCCTACTGCTGATTCAGTGTGGTTACTACACCTTTAAGATTTAGCAGTCAGTGGATACAAAGATCAAAATAAACTGTTATGTGGAAACAGTTACAGCTGGCATTAGTTTGAGACTGAATTAGGAATGAAACGTGGCTAGATGCAGTTTGCAAACTGGGTTTCTCTTGCTAAGATCTTGATTTTGTTGTTACTTTATTTTATTTGTGCTACGCTGATCCAGTTAAAGTCACTTCAGTTGAAATTAATAGTGTTATTGCTTGATTGGATTCTTGGAGATGTAACAGTTCTAAATTAATTGACTAGCCACTTTTAATTTATTATAGAAACAGCTATTTGGATCCTGACTCCCTCAAATACCTTTTAACTTGAAATAGGTGAGTCCAATTGACTTCCTGATATGTCCATAATATCCTACTCATGTATATTACTTTAATTATTTGAGAAGTTTAACCTTAAGGTTGTGGGTGGAGAGAAATTTTGTTTATTAGAATAATTTTTTTGGCAAAGCAGTCACACATCTTAAACATCCTAAACAAACATATTATGTTTATAGTTCCCATAATCTACCATATTCTAGCACCTCAACCTAATTAAAGGAGAGCTAGTTGAAACATACATGTCTGTAGCCTTCTAAGAAAAAGTTTAGTGTGAATAAGTGCATTATCACTTGGAAAATCAAATGAAATATAAGTATAATCCAGTACATGAAATTGTTATATGCAATAAATGCCATGTTTCGTGCAAAAATTCTAAAATTTAGTGTGTGCTTAAAAAGCCATGGATAAGCCTTTTACATTCTAACCTTCTGTCTTCAGTTAGTTATAAAGCTGTCTCATACTTACCTATTGAGCTGAAGTTTTCCATATTTGGTCAGTACTACAATATAAATAACTCTTTGTTTCAAGTATGAGCAAAAAAGGCTCAACTGCTTTTGAGTAGGAGGGGAGTGTAAAAGATGCCAAGTTATAACAATCTGCACACTTACCAGGATTTTCCCCAAATGAAAGGCTTCTGGGCTGCTTTAGGTCTCCAAAGTAACTATCACATTCATTTTCCCTCTGGTAAATTCCTTTTACAATGGTGTTAGAAAAGCTTCCTGGCTTGCTGAAATTAAAGAAAGATAGACACCTAATTAGAATTTCTGAGACACCAGCCAGTGTATAGCAATTTACCTGACACATTTAATGGGCTTTTAATGAGTTCAGGCTTTGGTTTAAGAAAAAGTGGACCAAATTCTAGGATAAACCAGAAAAAAAATCCTTCAATCTAGCTGTACATTTAGTGAAGTATATGTGCAATATACCACCCCAATGTTGGTATGTGTAATTGTCTTTTTATGTTTCACCCTCTCATTTGATACTCAAGTAAAAAGTAACATGTATTGACAGTAGCTTATCTTGAACAAAAGTAATTAACTAAAAAAATCAGCACTAAGTAGATGTTGCTGGTGAAAACTTCAGCAGGTTTTCAGACTCTAAATTTTGGATTTAGGTACCTTAAGCAGCACTAAGGCACTGAGTCTCCCTTGTGAATCAAGATTTAGATGTCTTTATGGGATAAGGAAACTGAACATAGAAACTACTGTTCACATAAGAAGACCTGGGCAAGAATTAACTTGGCAGAAATGAGTTTTACCTCTGAACTCCTTGCAACTGTGTGGCCTGTGAGCCAGACACAGAAATCCACAGAAGTAGTAAAGAGCATGGCATTGAGAGGCAGAAGAAATAGAATTCCTTGGAGAAGATAGAAAGTAAGGGATGTTCCTAGCAGCCCTACTCATGTTGTAGAATGTACTCACAGAAAAAAAAGTTTGAGTTATCAAGGGTTTGAACCAAATCTGTTTATGCTGTTGGGAGTCAGCCTTCAATTTGATCTGACTGGAGCACACCTAGATGGAGAGGGAAAGAAAGGACCTCATTTGAATTGGCTCAGCTGGACTTGGATTTACAAATCAAGATCGGCCAAAGGAGATGAAGAGGAAGGACTTTGAAAGGTTGTGGAATTTTTGCCACACAATTTGAGAAAGAAGCCCTGGGTGGGGGTTGGTAGGAGGCTTACCTACTAAAAATCTATATTTAATTTTTTTTAGCTGGATCTGAAACTAGAATAGATCTCTCTTAAGTGCTTGTCAGAATCATTCACTCAGCAAATAGTTAAAGCAATGAATCACAGTTGTAAAATATGAATTGGTGGATTGAGTAAATGGTAGTTTAGAAGTAAACTAGAAGAGGGTGAAAGCCTATTCCCAGAATTCCAGTTTTCCAGTACATTGCTATGCACCTAAATCACACAAAGATTACTAAACAACTTTCTTGTTGTTATCCTAATCCAGGAAGGATATAATTTTTACTGCATTTGGCCAGGGAAGGATAGTTATGGGGGAGAGACTAAGGTGGATGGTGAATGACTGAAAGGTGGACTGTAAGCTGGATAGAAAACTGGCTGGAACATCAGGCTCAGAGAGTAGTAATCAATGGCTCAATGTCTAGTTGGCAGCTGGTATCAAATGGACTACCCCAGAGGTCAGTCCTGGGGCTAGTTTTGTTCAATGTCTTCATCAACGACCTGGAAGATGGCATAGAGTGTACCCTCATCAAGTCTGCAGTTGACACCAAGTGAGGGGGGCATAGTAGATACACTGGAGGGTTGGGCTAGGATTCAGAGTGACTTAGACAAATTGGAGGATTGGGCCAAAAGGAATCTCATGCGGTTCAACAAAGACAAGTGCCAAGTCCTGCACTTAGGACAGAACAATCCTATACACTAGTACAGGCTGGGGGCTGACTGGCTGGGCAGCAGCTCTGCAGAAAACTACCTGGGAGTTACAGTGGACAATAAGCTGAATATGAGCCAGCAGCATGCCCTTGTTGCTCAGAAAGCTAATGGCATACTGGGCTGTATTGGTAGGTGTGTTGCCAGTAGATCAAAGTAAGTGATTGTTTCCTTCTATTTAGCACTGGTGAGGCCACATCTGGAGTACTATGTTCAGTTTTCTTCCTCCCCCCTCCGAAAGGATATGGGCAAACTGGAGCGAGTCCAGCCGAGGGCAACAAAAATTGTGAGGGGGCTGGGAGGCTGGGGAACATGACTTATGAGGAGAGACTGAGGGAACTGGCATTATTTAGTCTAGAGAAAAGAAGACTGGGAGGGGATTTAATAGCAGCCTTCAACTGCCTGAAGCGGGATTCCAAAAAGGATGGAGTGAGACTGTTCTCAGTGGTGGCAGATGACAGAACAAGGAGCAATGGTCTCAAGTTGCAGCAAGGGAAGTTTAGGTTAGATATTAGGAAGAATTTTCTCACTAGGAGAGTAGTAAAACACTGGAAAAGGTTACCCAGAGAGATGGTGGGATCTCCATCCTTGGAGGTTTTAAGACCTAGCTAGACAGAGCTTTGCCTGGGATGATCTAGATGGGGATGATCTTGCTTTGAGTAAGAAGTTGGTTTAAATGACCTCCTGGGGTCCCTTCCAATCCTAATTTTCTATGATTCCATGAGGGGTGGGAGGAGGGCTAGACAGGGAGGGCGGGGGGAAAGAAAGCAGCCCATTAAAGAGCCTTTTCATCTTTTACCAATAGTAATTGAGTTGTGACATGTCACTAAGGAAATGTATCAGGAAGGTATCACCCCAGCCTTCAACCAGTATCTGCTGATAGCTCTTGTTAGGAGAAAAAATGACAGCACCAGATTCTGTATGGGTTATGGCAAGTTAAATGAAGTCACTTTGAAGGACTTGTATATACATGATTATGGATGCTCTGGATACTGTAGCACAGGGATTCTAAACCAGGATGCCACGACACCCTGAGGTGTCTGGAGATCTTAAGGGTGTTGTAGGATGCTACACAACATTAACACTGTTGGTGTATAAATATGATTCCCAAGATAAACTCAAAGATTTCAAAAAAAGGAATCCATAATGTTAGAAACATTCTGACCTGTTGTGGTCTTTATGAGTTCTTTGCAACAGAAAAATTGCTCTACTATTTTTCCATACTCAAAAAAAGGATTAATATTAAGAGCTGGTGTTTTCCAAAGGTGCCTGGAGTCTAACAAGGAGTACCTTGAATGCAAAAAGTTTAAGAACCTGTAGCAGGTTCAATCCGATTTTCCACACTAAATCTTAACTATAGGTTTTGGACAGTGGAAGTGAGCCCGAAGGACAGGGAAAAGACTATTTCAGGTCATTACAACCTATGGCTAATTCAGTGTTTATGCATAAAACCAGCTGTGTTGTTTTGTGGTACCTGGTTGATATTGTGCTGCATGCTAAACCTTTTGAATAAGACCTGATAGTTTTACAAATGGTCTGTTATAAATTTAAGTCTGCCAAGCTAAGAATGAACCTAGAGAAGTGTGAGGTGACTTACCTTGGGGGCACAGCTGGAGAGGGAGGAATTTCCACTTCCAAAAAAAATGTCTATAGAGAACAGACCATTCCTTAGATGTTTACAGTTTTGTAGGACTCTGCTCCTATTACAGAAGATTTATTTTTGGATTTGCCAGTATTGCAAAAACATACTGTAGAGTGTGTGAGAAATGATTTCAGTGCTCAGTGGATGATGATTTAGCATTTTCAGAGTTGTGACTACTCCTTTTTTAGCCTACCCATAACTAAAAACTCTCTTGTCTTGGACACAGTTGCTCACAGGTATGAACAGAGAGAACAGTGACTCAAACACACAAAGGACTTTGAAAATGGCCACTTAGCAAATCCAGACAAATGTGGACATGCAGTTTGTGATACTTCAGACCAGTCTGTGGAATCACAAACAGCACATGCAGCACGTGCACGTGTCCACTGTGCTAATTTGGGTATGGGAGATCCCGGTGTAAAAAAAACATACAGCAGAAAAAAGTGGGGTGGAACATGTAGTGGCAGTATGTGTTGCCCGAAAAGGGAGCTTGGCTGGCTGGAGCCATGCTCTGGCTGCCGGCCAGGCTCCATGTCACCACTGCCCCCAGGTAAGGCTGGGAGGCCCCCAAGGCCCCAGGTAATGCTGCTGAGGCCAGTCCAAGTGCTGGCCTCAGCCTCCCCTACCCCTTCCATACCCCACCCAGGGCAACTTGCCATGCACCAGATTGCGTGTGCATGGGTGTTCCCCAGGGACAAGTAGCAGTGGCACAACTATGTGCTGCTGCTGTTTGTCCCTAGGAAAATGCACGTGCATGCTCATCTGGACACGCCTATAGACTTTGTATAGTTTCTTTAGAGAGAAATTATTGTTCTATTGAAAATAACTCCTGATTGCAGTTTAATATTTTCTCCACTTCAAATGGATGAAGGTTCCTGGCAAGGGCAAACCATGCACCTGTGAAACAGCTCTTTAGATTCTGAAATCTTGAGACAATTGGAAAAAGTACAGCATTTTGATTTCACAGTCATAGGCCTGAGCACAAACACATCAGACTGCCTTTTCTAGACTGCGCGGTTGGGAGAAAGATTGAAAGCCCTACCCAAAGCTAAAAAACTAGGAATTTGTTGTGCTAGAGAATGGTTATTTCCTCAGTTATCATAATTTACAGGAGTGGTAAATGTTCCTGATTCACCCACTAGAGTACTGGCTGTTGGGTTGCAAGAATGAATGTCAGAATAGGACTGGTGGGAAAACATGAATTACATTTCACAAAATAATAGGGTTTCAAAATATGTTTTCATTTTGTATTGGGATGAAAGGGAGATTTTTCAATGAAAGCAACTGGGGATATGATGTTTGGGGTGCGGGAAGGAGGGACCTGTGAAAGAGGGGCTGGCATCTATCTGTTTATAGAATAGCTGTGGTAGATCCAGGGTAAAGTCCCAGTTCTGTCCAAATTGGAGTAGCGACTTGAGCCTAGGTTGTTGGCTAGTATAAGAAGGGGAGCATCACACATCCTATACCTGGGAAGTCTTCCTGACTGAAATGCTGTTGCTTTTATTTTTGGAAACTGATACATTTTTGTCAAAAATTTCCATGTTGATAAATTAGCATTTTCTGATTGGAAAAAAAACTGGAAAAATTCCCAGTCAGCTCAGCTCCAGAGTAGTTAAAAACTGCAAAGACATGACCCGGATATTAAAATAGTGTGTGTTTGGAAAATCAATAATTTCCAGCTATTTGGAAGTGTAGCATCACCTCAGCAACATTTTAAAAAGGAGGTTCTGAAGCTGTACCAGGGTTTTAAGCCTGTTGGGCACTTTGGGAAGCTGTACCAGGGCTAATTTTTTTTCTGGACAGGAATCTCTGCCACCATGGGGTTTCTGTAGGTGGGAGGAAATATTTTGTTAATGTTTTTTTAAAACAATGTATAAATAGTTTTGAATACAAACCTGCGCTTTGAAAAAGGATTTTTTTCTTTAAACAGTATCTTAACTTCTCCATTTATTTCTAATTTAAAACATATCATAATTATTATAAATATGATTTACCTATCAGGTAATACTTTATCATGTAAACATCACTTACCTATCATGTAATACCTTATTCTTCTTAAAAGCAAATTTTGTTTCAAATTTGTAGAAAAATAGAAAAATGCATTTTACTTTCTCCTTTTTGGTAACTGTTGAAAATGTTCTTGCTATTTTTAGCAGGTAACAAAGGCCTAGATTTGTGAAAGCACTCAGGCATCTAAAGTGGAACTTAGTTGTCTAAGTCCAAGTATGATCCTAACTACTGAGGTGCTTAAGTTTTTGCCAATAAGCTTCCTATGCACCTAGATCAGTGGTTTTCAACCTTTTTTAGACACCCATTATTAGACTCAAGTCATCCTTTGGAATATGCCAGTATTTAGCTGCAGAAAAATATTTTTTCTGATGCAAAGGACTCAGAAAAATCCCAACAGGCTGAATGTGTTTGACACTGTAGATTCCTATTTGAAATCTTCTGGATTCTTATTTGAATCTTCTGTCCTGTGAATTGTGTAAATGTAAGTACATATAACAGTGCTACTGTGATGCCTTGGTTGAGAATCGCAGGCCTGCCCAAGAGTGCTGCTATCTTGGGTACTGAGCTGCTTGGGCTTGTCTATGTCACATCACTTAGCAGTTCAGGGAGGGTAGGACTGAACATGTTCCACCGTTACCCTGTCTGAATTAGCTAATATACTCCAGAGCCAAAAGTTCTCTTATAAAGCTGCTCTAGGCTTGACTTAAAGTCAGCCGGAGACTTTGGGCTTGAGACAAGTTGCTGGGGATGAGTCTGGAGCAGTCTCACTGGTGAATTTCTAGCACTTGAAGAGACTTGGTCAGATTGGTATGGACTGGGGGGGGTTGCCTTCCTTTGTAGTAAGAGGTGTAGCCCTTTACCCAGGACTGTGAGAGTAGCAGAGACTGGGCCAGAGGTCCAGTGCCTGAGCAGGATGCAAACCAGTGTTAAGGACCCACAGCCTGTGAAGGGAATAACCAAGTGTCTGAGAAGGGCAGGAACTGGGGCCAGGGACCCGAAGCCCAAGAGGAGTGTACTCCTAGCCCAGGAGGGGCAAGAACAAGCTATAGCCCAAGAGCGGTGATCTCAAACCCAGCGGGAGCAAAAGCCAGGGTTGTGGCCCCATAGCCCAAGAGGGGTGAGCTCATAGCCTAGGAGGGGTGAGAGCAGCCCAGGAGAGCAGAGGCCAGGGGCCTAGCAGCCCAGAAGTGTGAATTCTGGGGTCAGGAGCCCAGAGCAAGACACACAGATTAAATAAGGATATTTTACAGTGCTTATTTATAAATTCTACTTCAGCAAATAGTGGGATTTTTTTTTCTTTTTTTTACTACTTGGACATGTCCACTTGGAAATTAATTGTGAGTTTAAATAGGATGAACAGATTTCTATAAAAGCCAAGAATGCTTTTTAATTTTCCAAAGTGACTCAGATGCAGTCCTCAAGTGGAAGAAATTTTAGATGGCAGTCATGACATGGCAACAGGTAAAGAATTTGAGTAGAGAGGCAAAGAGGAAATCTTTATTTGATAAATACATAAAGACAAATTTTCTCTCTAATGTGTTCATTCTACAATAACAACAGTACTTTGGCCCTTTGTCTTGAATTGCATCCAAGTTATATTCTTATTACAGTGCAAAGTATGTTCTGCTTTGTATTCATGCATACTTGAAATAACTAATGGATTTGTTATAGGTGGTTTTGCTCCTTTACATTTCAGAAAATGTTAGCACTTCAGTTGGCACAAATAGGCATGGTCACAATCAGTGGAGCTATGCTGCCTCACACCAGCTGTGGATCTGATCTCAGGTACTTAAACAATACAAGAGGTTTTTTTAAGTGGAGGATAACATCGAAACTCTAAAATAGTCCTGTGGGCTGCAGCTACTCTCTCTTCATTGTTGTTATAAAATGCTATGCTTGGGTATGACTGCTTAATCTATTTGGTTTCTCCCTAATTGCTCACATGAGCACATTTTACTAGAGACAGGGACATCTGCTTCTGCATGTATTAATAATATGCTGCTGTATAAATGATTAATATAAGACACACCACAGGCCTTGAGCTATGGTGTAGTAAATCACACTTAGCTGCTTTGATGGCTTGTAGCCTTCATTCTTGTGTTTCACAATTCACAAGGCGTTAGGCATTACATTGTATTCACACTAATTTTTCTAACAGCTAAAATTCACTGAATGGCATAGCCACTGATGATAACATGGAGATCTAACCTTGCAGCAAGTGAATTGTCAAAATAAGTCTCTAGTTTGGTTAATTAGGAAACTGTTGGGATGTTAACTAGTAGACAAAACAATTATCTCATTCCTCCCTGCGTAGGCAGGAGAAAGAGTGCTGGGTTCAGATGACCCCAGCTAGATGTCTATCTAACCTCCTCTTGAAGACCCCCAGGGTAGGGGAGAGCACCACCTCCCTTGGGAGCCCATTCCAGACTTTGGCCACTTTAACTGTGAAGAAGTTCCTCCTAATGTCTAGGCTAAATCCGCTCTCTGCCAGCTTATGGCCATTATTTCTTGTAACCCCCAGGGGCGCCTTGGTGAGTAAAGCCTCACCAATTCCCTTCTGTGCCCCCTTGATGAACTTATAGGCAGCCACAAGGTTGCCTCTCAACCTTCTCTTGCGGAGGCTGAAGAGGTCCAGGTGCCCTAGTCTCTCTTCATAGGGCTTGGCCTGCAAGCCCTTAACCATACAAGTGGCCCTTCTCTGGACCCTCTCCAGGTTATCCACATCCCTCTTGAAGTGCAGTGCCCAAAATTGAACGCGGTATTCCAACTGCAGTCTGACCAGCGCCCGATAGAGGGGAATTATCACCTCCTTGGTTCTGTTCATCTTGCATCTGCTGATGCACGATAAAGTGCCATTAGCTTTTCTGATGACTTCGTCACACTGACTACTCATGTTCATCTTGGAGTGCGCTAGGACTCCAAGATCCCTTTCCGCTTCCTTGCCACCAAGCAGGTCATTTCCTAGGAAGTAGGTATCCTGGACCTACTGCCTAGGAAATTTTTATTGTACTTAAACACAGGGCTGTCCAGCTTCTGGGAAGCTGGGGAACATATGAAGTGCAGGCTACAGACCCAGGGGCTGTATGCCACTGGGCCACCCCCACAAGCTTCTTCCTGCTGTTCACAGCCCAGCTACCTGCCTTGGGCAGGCATCCCAGCATCCCTTGCTTCCCTTACACATACCTGCCCCACAATCAACTGCTCAGTTTGCATGTTTAACCCCTTATGGGGTTAAGTAGGGTTGTCCAACCAGTTAGGTCACCAATTGGACAACCCTAAATACATGCTTAAGTTGTTGGCTGCGTCAGGGACAGAAGCACAGGATAAAACAGTAGGAGGCTGACATTTTTCATGCTATGCAGCAAATATTTCTCTTTGTTACTTATTCGCTATAGCAACCTTATCACTCACGGTATCTGACTGTTCCCAGCTGTCTAAAAGTTAAGCATGTGTATACATCTTTGCAAGATTGGTCAGCTGGAATGAGACAGTCGATGCCTGGTCAGCAGTTGAGAGCAGGAATATAGCACTTGCATCTTGTTACCTTGTGGCTCTGCTGATTCTGTTGATGGGAAGGATTCGTGATTTTTCTAGGGGACATGAGGTGAATTTTATTCGAGTGAAAAACCAGAGAATTTAAATAAATGTCAAGAAGGTTGTCCATGTGTGAGCTTCTCTGTGAAACTAAGCTGAGAAGCAGTTGCTTTATATTCCATAATATCTTTGGTTGTGTAATGCACTATTATTTTACTGCTTTTGAGTTATCAAATAGATCTCCCTTCAGGGATAAAACACACAAGAATGTTCTGTTTATGTTCTTTTTTCTTTTTATCACAGCAAATTGAAAGGGCAAAAACATTAGTTATCTGTTTTTTTACCAAGCATTGTTTAGTGAAGCTGAAGTTGATTCTGTCACCTATAGTAAGAGGAAAAATGACTGCCAATTTGATGTATATCAGGAGCTATGGTATCCCATAAGCATGTTTTGGTTGGTTTTGGTTGGCTCTAAGCAACAGGATTTACAAGCTAAACTTAGTTCCACCTATGAAATACTTATCGATAACCAGTGATGCTTAGATTAGGTTATTTTTTGCTTAGTTCATCCTCAGTGGGGAAGGAGGAAGAAAATGGGAATGATGAATTGTTGCCTTTGTGATGGATTTCTGAAAGCGTGAGTGAAATATTCCATTCAATGGAAACAGTCTTAATAGAATTGTCATTTTGGCACCTCAGTTATTCTGGAAAGAAAGTCTACTAATCCCCTCTACTTATACCCTTAGCCTGCAAAGAGACTGGCCAAGTGAAAGAACAATAGCTGACTAGAAATATCTCTTGTGGCTGTTATTCTTGTCAGCTTTATCCTTTCATTAAGGATCAATGTAAGAACAACCTCTGTTAAGGTCAGTGTTATACAAATAAATGTGATTATCATGCTGATCATGTGGACCTTAGCCATGTGATTTGGTTTTTCATTTTCCACTATCCTTCCTGCCCCCTTTTGTAGTTGGGTTTTAAATAAATATACTATAGCTCAGGTTCAAAGACTGAATCACACCTTAAGGTAATTCTGTTAGTACCTGGAGAGCAGATTAAGATTCTTAGTTTGGCATGGAGAGAATCCATGTCACTGTGTCAGATTGATCTGTGCAAGCTGAAAAATTAATGGTTTGATTTTTATTTTTCTTTTATTTGTTACAACCAATAAAATGGTGACAATAATTTGATTTAAAAAAAAAGAACAGCAAGATATCCCAAAAAGAAAACTTGATATACAGTTTTAGACATGGAATTCCTGCTGGCCAAAAGTAAGGTAGATAATTCCCTACTCTTCAGTAAACTACCTAACTTATTTTTGTATGAATGTGAAAATTTTTTGTTTTTTTGTTTTTAGTCACTATCATTTAAGATGCGCACACATCATTTAAATGTATTTTTCACCAGAGATACATTAAATAATCATAGCTGAGAGATAATTTAAATCATCTCCTCTGTTTAGGATTCAGTGTTTTTGGATAGAATCCTGTTTCACTGCATGTACCTAAATGGCATGAACATTGCTGTGAAACTGAAGATTTTGGCACTTGCACAGAGTTTCAGATTGTATTTTGCCCCGTGGAAGAAGAGAATAAATGCCAAGTGTATGTGGCTTGATGAGATGGCTATGGTCCTGGATGGGGAGATGGGCCTCAGTTCTGGCCTGGATTCTTGCTCCTAACACTGCAGAAATTTCCCACTGCTCTCTATCCAGTGTATCCAAGGAATATTAAATGCCAAATGTATTGGGTCAGTTCCAAGAGGGAGGCTGGAGAGGGAACTAGATAATGTATAACCTGCAGCCTGAAGTTTAGAGCACTTTGCTGGAAAACAGGTGCTGCAGGTTCAAACCCCACTCTGGGTGAGACAAGCTAGGATTTGGATTTCTAGGCCAGTGACCTAACTGTTAAGCTATCAGGCTGAAGCATGTGAAGGTTTTCCTCCGCTGTGGGTGCATATACATGTGCATTAATGCAGTTTAATTAAGGCGCTTTAAATCTAGTACCTCTGGGTGCCTCTACATGAGCACAGAGGCTGCTCTGACACACTGAAATTCCAGTGCATCAAAGTAGACTTGGTTTATTGAGTCTGTTAGAACATGGTAATTGCTGCACTCGAACAGCCTCCTGTATGTTGTGCTGGGGTGCTTTATCTAAAACTTGTTCAAGTGCCTCTGCCACCATTTTTAAGCTTGGGGATGCTGATAAACACGATGCAGTGGCACTTTAATTAGAATGGCACTTGGAGCTGCTGTAATTAAAGTGCCATCACCTCCCCACCCCACTCCCAGAGCATGTGTAAAAGTGCCTTCCATTGTGAGCTGCTAGGAAACAGCTCATTAGCCTGTCGTAATGCACATTAACTAAAGAGCATGGTTTTTAAGTGATGCTTAATGTGCATTAGCCTATTTTAATGCCCATTCACTAAATATCATTTTTTTTAGTGATGCTTAAATGTGCATTAAAATGGGATAATGCACATTAAAGCGCTCATGTAGACACACCCTGTATTTCACCTACTGGTCACCAGTTTTTGCCTGGCTATGATTTAAGGATTTACCCAGCTCTAGGTGTGTACTGACTCAGCTGGAGCTTGCTCAATAGGTATATATGTGCTTGTGTTCCCAGAGCTGAATCACAAACAAACTGCAGTTAGACAGCTGCCTAATATATAATGTGAAATAGGATTCTGCCTTAGTTTTTCCTGCGGACAAGGATCCAGACCAAGGTTTTGCTTCTCTTGCTCTTCAACATGGTAGTACAGAAATCTAACGCTTTTAACTTGGAAGGCTATACAATTCTGCCCAACTGACCTTATGCTCATTAAAATCAAACAGGGAAGGTTTAAGAAATTTGTACCTTTGAAAACAAGATTGGTTTGGACTCCCTGCAAAATGCAATTGCTGAGTTTTATAGACATCTTTTTACCTATGCGGATAAAGAATATCTTGTATTCAAAAGCTTGTTTAGCTATTCCAACTGTAAAGTAAGAAAAGATATAACTGTAAGAAAACCTTTCCCTACACTGAAATTCTAGAGTTTAAGAAAAAATTCTTCAAGGACAGAGTGGGAAAAATTTCAAAAGTTTCACTAAAAAATGATGAGGACTTTCAGCATGGTTGGCATGTATGAAACATGAGAATCCCAGTGAAAATTGTGTTGATATTGAGCATAGCACTGATGCAGTTCCAGATGTCTAAACTTAGCAGTAGTGAATAGATTTAGTGATTCACTAATTTCATTCTGCCTGTAACTGTTTTACAAAGTGTGACCATATTTAATTTTTCATTCTAACTTTAGAAGTATGGTTGAGGATAAATCATTATACAACACAACAATTAATTATTGGGCAACTGGGATTTAAAGACTGTTATGAACTGGCTGCTTGATGTTCTTGAGAAATATATTAATTCTTTGAACCTCCTGGTTAAAACTTTCTAATTTGGGTAATATCAGATGATCAAAGTAGTTTATTTACAGGGCACCCTGACCTTTCCAATTGTAATCAAGTTTAAGGTCAGACAGGAGAAATGAGTGAAAATTGTGTGCAGAGAGCAACCTAATTTGGGGGTGTTGGTACTACTGAGCTGTGAGATTATTTAATAGAATTTGTATGTGATTACAATAAACTAGTCTGGCAACGGTATCATTCATTATACCAAAGAGGTAATGTTCAGATTATGGTCAGAATATTACTTATTGGGCACATCTACATGTGATGCTATGTTGCCATAGCAACACGCTACAGTGACGTAGCATCCGCGAGCAAAAACTATGACACTGCTGCTATGTCACCGTAGCAACACTCTCCCTCCATATTGTGCATTGCTACAGCAATGTAGGGGTTAAAAATAACTGCCATCAGCACAGCCCAGAACGGGCTCTTACTGTGCCATCATTTAGTACTTCCAAAAGGAAGTACTGCGCCATAGGGGCATGTGTAGACATGTCCACTCTGTAGCTGGACCTATACACTCCAATCGTCAACTAAGATCTGTGTGTGCTAAATGCTGTCGAGCAGTTTATGCTGAACATTGTGGGCTTAGATCGCACTGTAGTGAAGTCAGGCAGTCCCCCATTCCTACCTCAGCCGCTGCCACAACTTCCCCTGCTACCAATTCCTCTTGCTGGTGGTAATTGGGGGTTCTGCAATGTGGTTCGGGGTAATGGCAGAGCAGGCTAGGAGGCAGTGCACTGCCATTGCCAGGCCAGGTTGCCTACCTCTGTGTCAGCTCATAAGACTCACAGAGACAGAGGGTATTAGCAGTGAGGGAAGCAACCACTACAGTTTAGGTAGTGGGGCATGAGAGTGGCTGAAGTAGGGGGGGCACTTGCCATCTTGAGTCTCACTCCAACACCCTACCAACCTTTTGTATCCCTCAAAGATTTTACAACTTATATGAAAGACTGAAGGCAAATGTAGAAGTGTTTGGGTTCAAGTCCAAGGCAGAACCAGGACCAGGATGAGGATTAAGATTTGGTAGTGCTGAAATCTTGTGATAATCCTGCTATTTTGAGAAAGGTCATCCTTGCAAGATTTCCATGATAGTTGGTTAGTCTTTTGTGACCACAGCTTGACTCATGAGATTTTGGTTACATCTGAATTAGAAATTGCAAAAATATGCCTCTATGGTGCCTTTTTTGGTAACTGGACTAGTTGAAAACCAGGATTTGCAAGAACAAGTTCAGAGCTGCATATTGTAACCCAGATCCAACTGCTTCAGAAGTTAGGCTGATCTTAGGTACTGATTTTGAATCATTGCTGAATGCCACAGGGAAAAAAAATCTATGCTGGGGCTGTGCAAATTGTCATGGTTTCTTATCAGTCTCTTGGACAGGAGACAGTGGAAGTTGGACATGATCCTCCTGATTCTTAGTTTTTTTTCTGAAAACTGGAAAGAGTCAGGGATGCCTGTAATAGTTCTTGATGGAAAAGTTTATATGAGAACCATAACTTCTCTGTAGACCAAGTAACACATTGATTCTGGCCAGGCATCCAGAACTCTGTCCTCTCCTAGTTCACTTTCTACCTCTTTAATTGTTTTTCAGAGGATGCTTCTTAACCCACTACCAGCTTCTTAGGGGTGTTAACATGGTAGTATCTTTTGGTCACATTCTCTTCTTCTTATCTCTCAGGCTACCTGTATGCTGAAGACTCACAGATGCTTTAGGTGCATCTTTAAGCTTGACCTGTTTCTCTGATACCTGGCTGTCTAATAAACTATTGGAGTGTTTGTGGGATAACTTATTTCAGAAGGTGGAGAAAGTTGTTGGGGATGCTGGTGGCTATTTTAGATTTGATTATGACTGGATGGGAGAACTGGGTTAAGAATCTAAACATGGAAGATAACTTGGGAGAAAGGATTGATAAATGATAGAATTCACAGTTCTGAAAAAAGGAAGGAGTGAGGGCTGCCGAATAAAAACAAAAGATTTCAATGAAGCAGACTTCAGTA
The DNA here is from genome assembly GCF_000455745.1 of Alligator sinensis. Taxonomy (NCBI): domain Eukaryota; kingdom Metazoa; phylum Chordata; order Crocodylia; family Alligatoridae; genus Alligator; species Alligator sinensis. Next base: position 4,416,900 of record NW_005841847.1, on the reverse strand, counting down.
AACCTGGAAAAACTGTGGGTAGGATCACATTTGAAGATGTTCTAAAAAATAAAGAAGTAGGGGAGAGCTGTGGCTAAATGGGGTAATATCAAAGACACAACAGTCAACCCTGCCACTGTAGAGGAAAAGATGGGGAAGAAATAATAATGTTGTTATATCAGGACCTTCATGACCTGAAAAATCAAAGGGAATAGACAAAATATAGAAATAAGGTCTTATGACTGAGGATGAGTATAAAAGCATATCACAGGCATATATAGACAAAGTTGTAAAGGGTAGGGTGCAAAATGAGTTTAAAAGAACAAGGCACCTAAAAGTCTGTAAGAAAAGGTTCTATAAATACATTAGAAGTAAAGAAAGGACCAAAGAAAGCATAGATCCATTGCTTAATGAGTACAGAGAACAAATACATAAAGGATGCTGGAGTATTCAGTGTCTTTGTTTTGCTTCAGTCTTCACAAAAGGGTTAATTTTGATCAGACAGTTAACTAAAATTGTTAAAGAAGGGGATAAGAGTGCAGGACAGGGATGTTTAGGTAAGTTAAATGAATTTAAGGTGGTGGGGCCTGGTGAAGTTCTCTGTGGTATAATAAAGAAGCTAGCTGAATATTTTTGAGAGTAAAAGAAGGATAGTGGAGAACCCAGAGGGCTGGTGAAACATTCAGTGTTTGCTTTCTTGTTTAAAAGTGGTACACTTAGAAGGAGAAATCAAATGAGAATTGGGGGGGAAAGTTCTGTGGGACCACAAATTGAAAGATAAACGCAATGCTGTTTTACAGAAGGCAAATTAACATGATGGCTGCATGTAAGACATGGGCAGTAATTATCTTGTTCAACCAGGCTATTGGTTTTCAAACTGTTTTCCACAGAACCCTGGGTTTCTGTGATAAATCATCAGGGGCTCCAGAAAGAGATTGGGAGAAGCAGCAGAGCAGGCTGGGAGGCAATGTGTTGTCATTGCCAGGCTGGGTCACCTGCTTCCACGTCAGCTCATGTGGCCCACAGAGCCAGGGACAGGGGTTCTGTTGCAGAAATAGTGGGAAAAAAGGGTTCTGTGACTTAAGGAAGTTTGAAAACCACTGTATTAGGCAATGGTAAAGCCTCAGCTGGCATATGATGTGCAGTTTGGGCATCATGCTTTTAAGAAAAATATAGACATACAAGAGGGATTCCACAGGAAAGAGACAGGACTGATGAGAAGTTCTGGAAAATATGAGTTCTGAGAAAAGTTTGAAAGAATGAGGTTTATTTAGTCTAGAAAAAGGAAGACTGAGGCACAGGAATATTATGATAATTTTCCAACATGCAATCTTATCAAGGATGGCAATGGTCAATTTTCCATGAGCACCAAGGGTAAGGAAAAAAAGCAATTGGTTTAATTTTGTAGTAAAGAAGAACTTAGATTAGATATTGGGAAAAGTTTGCTAACTATAAGAAAATTTGAGCACTGAAAACAAGAAACTACTTAGGGAAATTGCGAGTTCTCCTTCATTAGAAGCTTTTAAGAATAGTTTAGACAAACACCTGAAAGATATGATCTATCTACTTGGTCCTGCTTCAGAACAGGGAGGTGGACTACATAATATCTTGAGGTCCTTTCTAGCCCTCCATTTCTATAATCACCTTATGGATACCTGTCTCTCAGCTCAAACTTGGAATGCCTTATAGCCCTTAGCCTCCTGCCCTCTCCATAAATCCTTGCTGATGCCTTCTTTTTCTGTTACCGTGGATGCCACCACTATCCTACTACTCAGGCACATCACCTGGAAATCCTCTTTGATTCAGACGTAGTCTAATTGCAAGAATGTAGAGCAATGTCATTCTGCATAACATCTAAGATACAGTCTTTTCTGTTTATCCACACAAATTAAAATTCTTGTTAAGTCTCTGATCACCTCATGTCATAATGGCTGTTCTTAGGGCTTTCCATGATGTTCTTTCCTCAGGCCTTGACAGAGGCAATCTTGTTTGGCTCATACACATTCAGAATAGTGCTACAAAAATTTGTATCTAAATTGACACATTGAGCTTGTCAAACCTTCTTTATTAGCTTCCCCTATTGGGCCAAACATGAACAGCTTGTTTTCACTTTCAAGGTTTTTCACAGCCTGTACCCTCCCATTCATTTATTGTGAGGTCACCTCTCACCTCCAATTGGCCTGTAATGCCACTTCCATCACAGACTTATTACATTTTTTAGAGATCACTATTATGCTTTCTGCCACACTGCTGCTCACGCTTGGAAAAGGCTCCCTGTAAAAATCCACAGTGCTACTTCATTGCTCTTAAGATTGCTCCTTTAAAATTCTCACTCACTCCAATGCTTGCAAAATCTTGACAGCACTTAAACTGCTAGTGGGCTGAGTCCATTGCCTCTTGGTCTTCTTGTGTTCTCTGTTAGTTTGTCTGTGTCCATCCATTGCAGGGGTGGGCAAAATGCGGCCCGTGGGCCAGATGCGGCCCACCAGGCCATTCTATCCGGCTTGCGGGGCCCCTAAAAAATTTAGAAAATTAATAGTTATCTGCCCCTAGCTGCCTGTCATGTGGCCCTCAATGGCTTGCCAAAACCCAGTAAGTGGCCCTCCGCCCGAAATAATTGCCCGCCCCGATCTATTGACTCTTGTCTGTCAGTTGACTGTAAGTTCATCTGAGATAGGGGACCCTCTTTGTACAGCAGCACGACCCTTCACCTTAGTTAGGGCTCCTAGATGCTCTGATAATTCAAACAGTAACAACACCTGGGAATATTGTGCTTTCCTTTCTCAAATATCTGGTTTCCTTTCTCAAAAGGCGGTTAAGTTAAGATCTGTAGCAAAAGTCTTCTTTCCTTGATAGGCAAATCTGGAAAAGTGAACCTCTTCTCTTGAGCTTATTGCTCTTCTAGCTTGGAGGAAAGGAGATGTCAGTTTCACTGTGCAATGGTGCAGACACACGTGACAATTAAACCAGTCCATATGTCACTGTTTGGGAAGTGGTTCACAATTGTTGTGCGACACAAGTCCTTAGTTTTGAAACCTGAAGACTTGCTGGTTAATAGAGCCTTCCATCTCTTCCAGTAACCAATGCTTGACATACTTTCAGATTAGTAAAGGGAACCAGATTGTGTTCATTTTCAACTATGCTTGCTTTAACTTTCTATGTAACATAATTATGAAGTAAAAGACATCACAGATTACCCAATCCAACCATTGTGATAAAACAGTATTACAATAAAACAGGATTTTAATTTTAACATATTGATCATTAATCAAAGTTTAAGTATTTAAATTAAAGTTGTATTTAATCTTAGATGTCAGTATTACAGATTTAATACAAAATGAGCATTATAACCTTAATGTACAATAGAATAATAAAGCAGATTCTCAATAACATATTAGGACTGTAAATACATAAATGAAAAACCCAACAAATCTAATCCAGCCTTCCAAAGCACATGCTCTTTTTTGTGAAATATGCAAATTCTCCCAGCCATGGCCTACCTTGTTGTACCTATCTATTTCTGTCTGTGCCCTATAAATGTTCTGAGGATTTATTTGCATGGGAGAATTCAAGGTTTAAAGGGTGACATGGGAGCAGCAACTGGCACTGTAGGGTGTCTGTACTCCCCACTCCTAGCTGTTTGCCTCCCTCCTCACTAAAGTGGGCAGACCATGCTGTGGGAGCAGCAGCTGGGGACTTAAATCCCTGAATCAAGTAAGAATTGCCATAACCAGATGGTTCTGAATTAAATTTCATAAAATAAAATCACGAGACAAAACTGTTGGATCACTTATAAATACAATTAGGTAAGGCTGACTAGGACCATTAGCACACATTTTGTCCTTTCAGGTCCAATCTGTTTCACATGCTGTCAGGTCACAAGATTCAGTTATCACATGGCTCTTACAGATTCTACTTTTAACCATTTTATATGGGAGGGTGCATCTTTCTTGGAATAGGGTCCCTTTATTTGATTGTACTGTGGAGGATGGCTCAGTGAGTTAGAAAGGATTTAAGTTGTTGCCAAAGGCCAGCAGAGAGCTAGTGAAGTCATTGTCCTTGATTTAGTAGCAAAACCTGTTTTCATTACTTGGCCTGAAGTCCTGAAGACAGCTCCAACTCCTGCTAGACATAAGCTTTCAATAAGACACTGTTTATTCTACTGTCTGTCAATAAGATGTCATTACTTTAACTGCAAGTTAAGAGAGGATTTGTTAATAGCTCCAATTAAGGATGATGAATGTCTTCCTTGTAGGTCAGGAATAGAACAGGGAAACAAAGAATTTTGGATCAAATTATGTTGTGGGTTTTGGTAGTCTTAGAGTGATATTGTAGCCATGAAGGTTCAGGAATTCCGAGAGGCAAGGATTTCTTTGGGTGATATCTTTTATTAGACCAACAGCATAGTTTGGATAGAGTTAGACAAGCTTTAGAATGCTTGTGGGTTTATGCCTTTCAGTTAAAGCTTTTAAGATGTTAAAGTTGCATGAGCGCTCTTAATTTTTTTAAAAAGCACGTGTTTGTGTATAGAAAAATTGTATAACATGTAGTATTGTAACAGCTTTCTGCTTTAAAGGACTCCTTTACAGAGATAGTTTTATTGGTAAGGAAAAAAATGATTTTCTTAGAATCTCTGTCTTTAAAAGTAAATGCTATGACTAGCTAGAGGGCCATAATCTGTCATCAGTCTGGGAGTAGCGTATCCATTGAGCTTTAGATCAGCATATGGCTCTTGCATAGCTAAATAAGTAGTTACTAATTAATGAGAGATATTGAAAGTATTTTAATGTCTTTTTTTATAGAAATACCTAGTACCATTTTAATATCATGCTTCCATAATTGTAAATGGAGCTACTCTCTCCTCAGTGATTTCTCACTTCATTGATACTTCTCAGTGACTTGGGACACAAACACTGCAGGAGACTTCTAATGGTTACAGTAACTCAGCATCTCAGTTCCTTGTCTTCCTGATGTTTTCAGATGCTGTACTACCCTTCCTGTCACAAATTCCATTAGACTTGACAGCATACTGGCAAGTAACAATCAGAACAGGAAATTGTCCTATGACTTCTTTCAAATCTGTAATTAAGACAATAAATTGGCCATATTCTGCAAACTCTTACCCACGTCTACAATTTGAAGTAAGTTATACACATGCACCAGGATTTATCTACCCTGGAGTGTACATCTGGATTAAGGAAACGTCCGACTTAAAACAAAATAGCTAACTGCATTTGTAGACAAGACCCAACAGTTTGCCGTAGTGTAAACAATCAGCAATTAGAGCCCTAAAGGCAGATAACCAGGTTAGACATACAAGTAGTCAGAGAGGTTTGTAAATGTAGTAATTTATTAAAAACAGCCATGGGAAGTAAAACTCATTGGGTTTGTGAGTTGTGGAAGGAGAGGGGCTTTCCATCCAGGAGAGGCAAAGGAGGTCAGGAATTGCTTCTCTCACCTCCTGGGGCAGGGGTAGGCAACATTTTTGGCTGGAATGCCAAAAAAGCTGCAATGCCTACCTTGTAAGGTGCTGGAGTGCTGGCATGCCACAAAAAGAAAAATGGGGCAGAGGGTACATGGCAGGATGCACTGCACATTTATATAATTAATAATCATAAATATTGCTTTTTTTTTTTTTTTACAGTAAATACCAGGTTTTCTAAAAATTCTAAACCTGGTGACAATAAATAAAATTTCATGTACTACCTTTGTTCTTGTGTATTCTGTTTTGTTAAGCATGTTATGATGAGAGGGAGAAAACAAGAAAGA
>NW_005841847.1:4372585-4411138 GCF_000455745.1 Alligator sinensis | reverse complement strand
AAAAAGAAAAAGAGAACAGAAAGAAAAAAGAAAGGTAAAGAAAGAAAAAAGAAAAAGAGACAAAAAAGGGTGGAGAGAAAAAAGAGAAAGAAAACAAGGAGAGAGAGAAAGAGAAAAGAGGAGAGAGAAAGAAAAAGAGAAAAAAAGGAAAAAGAAAGAGGTTGTGTCCCTCTCTGCCTACGTCTCCCACCACTACTGGCTGTGGCTCAGGCCTGCTGGTCCAGTGCAGTGTCCGGTGGAGGGAGGCAGCAACACCCCAGCAGCAGCTGCCAGGTCCAGGGCGCTCAGGCCTCCCCAGCGGTCCTGGAGCAGGGAGAGCCTGGGCCCAGGGCTGGGAGGGAGGACCCAGCTAGGGCTCGGGCAGACAGACACCCCATCCTGCTTGGGTGGTGGTAGCACCAGGGTGCCCAGCACTGGGGCCAGGCAGTGCAGAGAGAAGCAGGTGCAAGGGGAGGTGCCCCAGGCAGGCTGACCTGGCCGGCCTTTGGGAAAGCAGCAGCTAGAGGAGTGTGGATCCATGTGGGAAGTGGGGGCTGCCCCAGGGCTCTTCAGACTCAGGCCATGGCTGGTGGGCAGGAATTGCCAGCGGCACACAAGGTGGTGCCCGGCTCAGCCCGCACAGCTTCGCAGGGATGGGACACAGCTGCCCTGCCTGAGAGGGGACACCACCTGGCTGGGGCAGGACTCTGGGCTTCTGGCTCATTCTCTGTGCATGCTGGGTGCAGCACAAGTGAGGCGGAGCCCCCTGGGCCACAGTGGGAAACCCCCGGGCTCTGGGAACAGCCAATGCAGGCAGTGCTTGGGGCCAAACCAGCCAGGAGCCTGCAGCGCAACAACCCTGCACCAGCCCTGGCCCTGGCAGCTACTTGAGGGGAGCTGCTGGTGGGCAAGACAGGGCCCAGGGCAGGCCGGGGCAACCACAGTGGCTTTTCCTGGGAGATCCCACGGCCAGGCCCTTGCACTGGGGGTGACTCCACCCTGCTCGCACTGTGCTCAGCATGCAGGGAGCAAGGTTCCCTCTAATGTGTGTGGCCACGCACAACTAAAAGTGTGGCTGTGCACAGCCTTTTCAAGGCCGCGCACTGGGAGAGGCTGGGGCAGGAGCCTGGTGTGGGCCCTCTGGCTCCGGGGAAGTGCTCCGCTCCCCCACATCAGGGCCATTTCCCTGGAGCTGGCGCAGCCCACGCCAGCCCCCTGCCCCAGCCTCCATCCCTGCCTTACCTCACCCCGGGGAGGAGCCGCTGCCTGCCCCGAGTGAGGCTCCACCGGCTCCGGGACACTGCTCTGCTGTCCCGCATCACCTCGGGGAGCAAGGAGGCACATGGCATCAGGGCCGGGGAGCAGAGCAGTGTCCTGGAGCCAGTGGAGCCTCGCTGGGGCAGGCAGCAGCTCCTCCCCAAGGTGAGGCAAGGCTGGGATGGAGGCTGGGGCGGGCAGCTGGTTGCCTGCCCCGAGTGAGGCTCCACCGGCTCCGGGACACTGCTCTGCTGTCCCGCATCACCTCGGGGAGCAAGGAGGCACATGGCATCAGGGCCGGGGAGCAGAGCAGTGTCCTGGAGCCAGTGGAGCCTCGCTGGGGCAGGCAGCAGCTCCTCCCCAAGGTGAGGCAAGGCTGGGATGGAGGCTGGGGCGGGCAGCTGGTGTGGGCTCTGCCGGCTCTGGGGAAGTGCTCCACTCCCTGGCCCTTTTGCGGGGCAGCGGACAGCCCCTGGTCCCCAGCTCCAGTCCCTGGCCTCTGGCCCCTGTCTCCAGCCTCTGGCCCCCGACCCCTGGCCACAGCCCCTGGCCCCTGGCCCCAGCCTCCAGCCACTGCAGCAGGCTCTGGCTTCAGCCCCTGGTCCCCAGCTCCAGTGCCTGGCCTCTGGACCCTGGCTCCTGGCTCCATCCTCTGGCCTCTGGCCCCAGCCACTGGGCCCCGGCTCCAGCTCCTGGACCCTTGTCCCAGCCCCTAGCTCCCAGCTTCCAGCTCCAGCCCCTGGCCTCAACCTCTAGCCTCCAGCATCCGACCCCAGCCCCCAGCTCCAGCCTCCAGCCCCCATCCCCCTTTGGTAAGTGTCCCACGCCAGACTGAGGTGGTGTGCTCACAAACCGCTGCTCCTTAGAGGGAACATTGGCAGGGAGGCTGAGCCTGGAGGCAGGAGCCCCCTGAACCTGGCTTCCTGGCCCAGCCAGGAAGTGCCCCTTGTGGGCAGGGCAGTTGCACTCCCTGGCTGGGCTGGGCTGGGCTGCAGAGCTGTGCAGGCTGGGCCAGGCCCCCCTGTGGGTGCTGCCAGGTGCCCTGCCACACCCCAAGGCCACAGAGGCCTGGAGCAGCCCCCGCTTCCCACCCAGACCCCCCTTCCTAAGGAAAAAGTCTCCACCTGGCACTAATTGGCACGTGTGCCGGGGATTGCTGATCCCTGTCTTGGGGGTAGACACTTTCCCTCTTTTCCCCCAAGGCACTTCCCAAAATGCATTTATCCCTACAACATTCATGAAATTAGCAAATCCTGTGTGTCATCTACTCTTGGATTAGTAAATATCCTTAGAGTAGATTGCCGGGCAAAATTTATTGTCACAAACTTTCACCCTGCTTCCAAGCTCTTCCAGGGAACAAATCAAAGCCAAATAAAATATTACAATGACTTTGGTCATAGATGACTTAAGTGCAATTCAATTCAGACTGGGCACTGAGAGACAGTTGGACTAGTAGAGAAAATGATTGCCTGGATGTGAAAGGTATGCCTAAAACAGGACACAGGGATTAGCCAGGTCTGAAAGGAGAGCACATAGTGGAAGGCATACAATAGCTGGCTATATGTTTGTGGATATAAGCATAGACTGCTGCTTGACTCATTGTGTGCATTGGCCAAGAAGTAGGGAAATGAAGACTTGACTATTAAATGGAAGCTTTCTGATTTGAAAACATTGATTTTTTGTGGGAATTTGGGGAAACTGTGTATAGTTTTACTCCACTTTGATTTTATGAGCTGTTAGTATGATTGTATCGATCTCAGGCTTACTGCCTCATGACTAATGACAAAAGAAAGTGGTGTATGCCTATTTATTCATGATTAGGTCATTCCCTAAAAACTGTCACACCTGAATAGGTCTTACTTGGAGCAGGAGGACAAAAGAATAACTGCCTCTAGTTGAAACTAGTTTTTTTCAACTGCTCTGTAGAGTTTGAAACCATCGCATTTTCTCAGATGGAGGACAAAGTAGGCAGGTGCTCAGGGGGACTCTCAGAGATGGAGAACTGTGGAGAGAAACGTGAGGGTATGTTCTCAGCTCAAAAGGGCTCAGGGTGGGGCTGCGAAAGAAGGAAGCTGGCTGGGAGAGAAAGATGACATCCAGAGGGGAAGCCATGAGGAGAGAGGTGCAGGAAAGGGGATGTGGCATCTTGGAAGGAGTTGACCTGAATCCAGAAGAGCACTACAGTGTGTTGAGGAAATGGAGCCAGGGAATAGCATGTAGGAAACATCTCTCAACTTCCTACCTGTAGTTGGAGATTTTTTTTCAGTATCCAAAGAGTGGCTGATTAGACTCTTGTGTTGCAAAGACTTTGTGTTGTGTGCTTCAACTATCGTGTGCTGCAGAGAGATGAGCTATAAATGAAGGTGCCCACAAAATTGAAGCTCTGTGAAAGGATCTGTTTCAGCAGTCGGGGAGCTGGGAGGATTTGGCATTAGAGAGCTTCAACCTTTCTCTGAGGGGTAACACATAGACAGCCTGTATGTGGCAAAGTGTGAGAGGGAGGTCCAAGAATAGAACAGTGTAGTGGGATTCATTGGCGATGCATAGGGGGTGCACGCGGGTGCACATGCACCCCCTGAGATTGGCAGTGCACCCCTTGCGAAAAGGCACCACTGATGCTGCCAGCGGCACCTGCGGGCAGTCACCACTCACCACCCCTCCTCCCCCAGCTGCCGCCAACAGTGCTGGAGCAGCCTGTGGAAGCTCCCCGCTTGACACCACTACGCTCCCGCCACCAACAACACCGCTGCCACCTGGGGAGCTCACCATGCCCCCCCAGCCTCTGGGGGCATGTGGCGTTCATGGTGGATCTCAAACACAGCCTGATCAGTGCTCAGAGTGGGGTACTCAGGTGGGGCTGTGACACTAAAATGGGAAGTTCATGGACTTTTTGCCCCCTCTGGTCATGCTGATGATTTTCTTCCCAGATTTCACTCAAGTTGAAGAATGAGAACAAAAGCTTGAATTTGAACATGTTTTTTCATTTAAATTTTCCATTGATATTAGTTTTATTTAAAATAAAATCCCTAATTCCCTGTGCTAGTCATTCCTTCCCCCACTCCAAGCTGCCTCCTCAAGGGCCTCCTCAGCTTAGCTCCTTCCAGCTTGTCTGCTCTATTATTGTTCACTTACTCAACTACTCAACCAGCAATATCTACCTTCCCTGCCCATTTGTCAACTTCCCTCATAAGTGTTTCCATGTCTTCTATGATGTCTGTTGTGCAGAAAATCTTCCCTAACTGAGGCTACCACCATCACCTCTGAATCCCCCATCTTACCAGCTCTAAGACATCATCTAATTGTTTGAGTGTGGAGTGTGTTTACCTTGCACTTAAGTCCAGGGGATAGGATGGGAATTCTATTGATGTATCGACTACTATGCCATTACACAGGAAATTATGTGACCAAATTAGCTGAGCTGGTCTTGGAGGTGGTGCTGAGTACACCCAGATTTATTGTCTTTGGTGACTTTAACAGCCATGTTGAGGCTTCCTCTTCAGGGCTGAAGTGGGACTGCATCTCTTCCATAACTACCACGGGACCATCCCATGTAGTAACTGAGCCAACACCTAATGCAGGGAACATGTTGAACTTAATGTCTTGCACCTGCCTGGATACAGAGGCCCCATTTATGAGCAGGGTTATAAGACCTGTGATTTGGAGGTGATTCATGGATTCTTGTCATTCTGGCTTTTGCCCTGAGTATAGCACAGAAATCGAGCTTAAGGCCTTGGTCAGTGATCTTTTCTTAGACATCAACAGGGGAAATTGTGCTCTGCTGATTCTATTAGGTCTTTCAGTGACCTCTGATAGACTTGACCATGATCTGCTGGGTATTTATGGGACTATTCTTAATTGATTCCACTTTCCAACATAGAGGTTTGAGAAAGTGGTAATGGGAGAGAGAAGGGATTGTGGTTCCCTTGGGAACTTCTCTGTGGGGTTCTCCAGGGCTCCATCTTGTTGCCTCTCCCATTCAATGCTAATATTATAAAAGCTTTAGTCTGTCTGTCTGTCCATAACGCTCTATTCGCACTCTGATTGGTTGTCTCGGCAGCCAATCAGAGTGCTCCAAGAGCGTTGTGGACAGGAGGTGGTGGCGGCAGTGCGATGGAGTGCCACCATGATGATGGGGACAGAGTGGGGGGCCAGGCCAGCCGCACTGGCCTTGCCCCCCCCCCAGCCATGCTGTTTGGAGGCAGCAGCGATGGAGTGCTGGCCTGACCCCCCCAGCCCTGCTCCCTGGAGGTAGTGGCGGCAAGGAGTGCTGGACAAGGGGGACGGAGGGGCAAGCTTCCTGTCCTCCTCCCTGCTCCTGGGAGGTGGCCAGGGTGCTGGCAGTAGGGATGGTGGGGCAAGCTTCCCCCCACCGTTTCTGGCAGGTGGTGGCAGTGTGGGATGGTGGGTGGTGGTGCTCCATCCCCACCCACTCCCTGGCAGGGAGGTGGAGGCGGTGGGGAAGAGGGGAAGGGAGGGAGAGAGGGGAGTGGGGTGGGGAATGGGGTTTGCGGGGGCCAGCCCCCCCCCCCCCGCTGCTGCCCAGCCCTGACAACAGCCGGCAGAGGGAGGTGGTGGGGAGGGAGGAAGGAGAGAGAGAAGGGAGGCAGGGTGGGGGGGGATGTTGCGTGCAGCTGAATGCAGACCAATGGCAGCACAGGGCACTGAGTGTCAGTGGCTGCTGCTGTGTGCAAGCTCCTCTCCCCACCGTTCCTGGGAGCCAGCGGTGGGTGGGAGGAGAACATGGGGGTGGGGGGAGCGCATGGGGCCAGAGGCAGAGCAGTGGCACCACAGGGTGCTGGCGCTCCATGCCCACCCCACCTCCCATGTCATTCTTGACGGGCAGTTGGCTAGTGTGTATATAAGACTTCTGGGGGAGATCATGCAGAGATTTGGAATGAGGTGCCACCCATATATGCTAATGATACCCAACTTTTTCTTCATTTCAGCTGCGCTCTTCAGTCTCTGTCCTTTCCCAGTGTCTGGCTGCTGGTGGGGTTTGGATACAAGTGAACCAATTGAAGCTAAATACAGGCAAGACAAAGGCAATGGTGATAGGTATGCCATATCACTTAAGGGCATCGGGACCCCTATCACTGATGGGGTTCAGCCTCTTTGTTATTCAGATTCACAACCTGAAGTTAGGATCTCTAAGTGGCACTAGGTGTTAGTAGTGCCTTTCATCAACTTGACCTGGTGAGAAGGCTGTGACGCTTTCTTTCTACAGTTTTTTTCAATTCTCTAGAGTGCAAATAAAGCATTATGGACAGACAGACAGACCAAGGCTTTTTATAATATTAGAATTTTGTTCCTCCTTGTTTATTTTTTAAAAATTTTCTCTCCTCTGTACATTACCCTGAGCCTTTGTGGGGAAGGGCAGCTTACAAATCTAATAAATAAATAACAAACACTAATCTCAAATTTGGACCACACTTTAAAGGATAAAGACTGGGAGTAAAACAAGAATCTTGAGCAATGACAAAATTGAGCTGCATAGGTTTGGGGAATTAATGGCAGAAGACTGGAAAATCCTATTCCCTTAATGTGTGTGTGACTGCTATTAAGATTAATGGAACTTGCAGTAGTTTGCTCAGCAATGATCACAGAGACCCCAAAGAGAAGGGGCAGAGGATGTCAGCTTTCTAAGTTGCATGTTACACAGAGGGGAGAGGGGCTGTTTTCCTATCTAGGAAGGAAACTGTTTGTAGCAATAGAAGCTGTTATTTAGAGATATTACCTTACTTAGACTACAGCATTTGGGAATTGGGAGATTGATCCCACAGTTAGGCTACTTAGGGAGAGACCAACGGTCTGCAGAGGTTGCCTACTGTTCCACAATAAGTTAATTGTTTAGTTCTTTTCATTCACATATGCCTGTGCTTATTAAAGCTAATGACTGCTAGTGTCCAACACACTGTTGGTACTACTGTCTCACAAAGAGTAAAGCAAACAAAAATAAACAAAAAATGAAACCATGCTAATGAGGTTTCATAAATGGATGGAAAGGAAGTGGATTGCTCAAACACACAGTAGGAAAGAGAATTCAATACCGAAACTCCCAACACTTTGCCACAGGGTGAGTGGGAAATTTCAACAGCTGTGCCACTTGTATGGCGTTGGTTGGGGAAGAGTTATATAAAAGTTGAGTTTGTCACGGTTGTTCTCTGTAGCTATCTGTTCAATATATGTGAGCTGCAGTGTGTTGCAATGCTCTACACAGTAAAGCAGTCAACTTATAGGACAAAAGCCAGGACACAATCCCAGATGCTTTACAGACCTCAAAAAGTGCTCTATTTTCAATAAGAGTAGCTGCTTTTAGTGCTGTACTAAAGGAAGACTAGTTAGCTCTACTCAGAGGCCAGGCACAGTGCACAATGACTATGCTGCTTCTATTTCCAGAGATAGCAGTTACATCTTGAGCCAGAAGAAAAAATGTCCCTATGGCTCTAGGTACTATTGATCTGTGCCTTCTTAGCAGATGCAATGGGATGCTTCCCAGTGCTACAGGAACACATGCAAGAAAGGTCTGGCTGATCAAGTCTAGTTTTTGCGAATTGAGGACAAAAGTCCAATTTTGACAACCCAGAGACAAGGGGCTGCAATTCTGCTCTGAAAAGATATGGAAAGTTTGTTGTTTTATTGCTGCAGATATGTAGAGGAAGGAAGAGAAGTGAGAAGGAGGACTAAAGGAACTCAGCTGCATCCAGTAGCACTTTTCCCCCCAGACCTATATGAGATCACCTTCTCCAGTTCCAGGAGCACTCAAACCTTGCCATAATAGCTCTCCCATCCAGCAATCCTTTCCAGGCACAGGCTTTCGCCATGACTGCATGCCTGCTAAGTCTCCTTCATCCCAGAAAGATGGCAGCTGAAGTGGGAAGGCCAGAGAAGGCAGAGTCCTGAGAAACTGAAGGTATACAGGGGAAATGGAGAAATGAGGGAAAGTGAGAAATTCAAAGTCAATATAAAGAGCAATGAAAGAAAGGGAGAAGAGGATTGGCTAGAAAGCAGTAGAATTTGGCAAAATTAATTGTGGTTAAGCCTATGCAAATGAGGCAATGATTCTCCAACCAATATGCAAGCAACAGTATCTTTATTTGCATAAGGATATCCATCTTCCCAGGTCTGCACTCTGCCCAGGTCTGCTGTGATACTAAACACCAGAATGGTACGTTGTAGGGGCATGCAAAATCGGCCCTGTTCGATTTGAATTCAGATTCGGCCCAAACTGGGGACAGTGATTCGGTTTCTTGATTCGGATCACTGTCCCTGATTCAATTCAGCCAAATCTGAAGATTTGATACTGATTCAGAGAATCAGCGATTCAGACATAGACACAGCTTTAAATGTTTTGTCTACATACCTCGAGGTACCAGGTGCAGCTCGTGAATGCTGCGATGCTGGGTGGATGGAGTGTCCCACAGGAGCGTGGAAGGGACGGGGGTGGGGGGCGGGCTGCATGCTCAGTGGCAAACCTGGATGTGGACTGCAAGTACTTCCAGGTTTGTAAGTACTTCCAGTCCACTTCCAGTTCCACTGGGGAGTGCACTGGGGTGTCCCTCTGCTGCTCCTCCAGCTCGGTGATCAGCTGTGGGGGGATCCTGGGTGTGCCCTAGACCCAGGAGGCACCAGTCGCCAAGCTGGGGGGCCCTGCAGCACACTCTACAGTGGACCTGGAACTGGACTGGAAGTGCTTCTGGTCCACTTCTGGGTCTGCTGCCAAGCGTGCTGGGGACCTCCCTGCACTCCTGTGGGATGCTCCATCTGCCCCAGCATCGCAGCATTCACAAGCCACCTGGTACCTTGAGATATGTAGACAAAACATTTAAAGCTGTGTCTATGTCTGAATCACCAAATTTCTCCGAATCAATTCAGAGGGTTCTGATTCGATTCGGAGAGATTAAAGGGTCCTCTGATTCAATTCAGATTCGGAGATTTGGACACAGAGCTGCAACTGCACTGTAGGTATGTGTGCTACGATGGCTGGTCAAGAGAGCATAATGTATCCTTATACTGCTGAAACCAATACAAGATTCCTTAAATTGTCCTGTGCTATGAGGAAGATCTTGCACTAGATGAGTACAGTATAGCTGATAAATGTACTTATGCGGTGTTTTTTAGGAGACAGTTCTAGCGAAGTACTTTTTCTATCTTGTTGTAATTTGAGCTAGCAAAAAAAACCAGTTTACAGAACATGTTTGGTAAGAATAACTTGTATTGATATGGCATGTAGGAGAAGTAGGCTTAGTTATACACAATGGGCGCATCCACATGAGCGCGCATGTGCCTCTTGCCTCGCCTCAAACCCCTTTGAGGCGGGGCAACAGGCATGTGCGGGAACAAAAAGTGTTCCCTGCACTGCAAGTTTGCAGCGTGGGGAGAAAATTTGACCCAGTCTAAAAAAAGCAAAGTATAAAAAAGTGGGGCAGGCAACCGGAGGCTGGGTCCTCCATAGAGACGCTCTGGCTGCCAGAGCGTCTCTATGGTTGGCCTCTCACCGTGGTGCTGCGTGTTTCAGTACCAGGGTTCCGGTGCCTGTGAGTAAGGGGTTGGGGGGGCTGGAGGAGGGGGGAAGGGACTGTGGGGGGACCTTTGCCAGGCCCCATCCCCTGCCTGCACCCCAGCCCCTCTAAGCATCTCCCGCGACCCCTGCCGGGGCTGGTCCCTCCCCCCCGCCAACCCCGATCCCTGAGGCCCCTGACCCCTGCCCTGGCCACTGGGGGGCTGTACCACTTGTGTGGGCAATGAACCCCCTGTTGGGGGGGTGTATCCCTTGTATGGGGGCTGAACCCCTTGTGTGGGGGCTGAACCCCCTGTTGGGGGGCCATAGCCCTTGCGTGGGGGCCCAACCCCTTGTGTGGGGGCCATCGCCCTGTGGGAGGGCAGCAAAATATGTACTCATGAATTCATGAAACCTGTATTTAGAGTTCACTTTATTATTATGATAAGAGACTTGCTTTAACACTGTAGATAGATCAATAAAACATTGTCCAACTGATCGCTGTCTCTGTCTCACACTCTCTCTCTCTTTATAGTGGTCTTTTGTTTTATTTGTGTAGAACATGGATTTTGGGGTATTTTAGAGAGTGACTTTGGGATTTTTTTATCAGGGATTTTTCAGTTTTCCAATAGGGAACACCAGATTTCCTGCTAGGGAGGCCAGTGGCAGGACCCCACCACACCTCGGTGATAGCTGCCCAGAGGGCTGGGCAGGGGGCACAAATGGCAGTAGTGCCACACAAAGGCCAACCCTACAACCACAGTCCACTGGCAGCTGGCCCAGAGGGGAAGATGCCTCTACTGGCTCTGCAGTCCCCATCCAAGTCTGGCAGGTGCACAGCAGGTAACAGCGAGGCAGCAGCCCCCACTGCCAGACTGCTGCAGTGGGTAGAGGGTGCAGGGAACTCTCAGGGCTGCTTCAGCAGTCCAGCTGGCACAAGGGGTAGTGTCCCTGGGTACCAAGTGGCTGGGACCCAGAAACTCCTGAGAGCTAGTAGACCTGAGCTACTTGCCAGGGTGGCTTTTTATACTGCTGGGGCCAGGACAGGGCAGCTTTTTATACTGCTGGGGATAGCACAGGTGCTGGCCCCGGGCTCTAGCTCCCCCTGGCTGAAGATCCGGGAGGAGCCAGGCATGGTTATTTTGCCCCAAGTGGCACAATTTGCTCCACAACAAAGTGCATGTCTGAGCACGTACACTGAGGCAAAAAGCCCCGGCTCAAATTTGCACCGTTTCTATTTGAGCTGCTGCAAGCACATGTGCTTCCATGGGTGGATGCGCCCAATAATGGCAGTTCAACTACTGGGTGAGGAAAAGGGGACCGGAGTATAAAGTAAAGCATGTAGCAGTTGGTTACAAGTTACTCTTCCTTGTACATGTTAGTTAGTTCAAGTGTGAGTTCTCTCCTCTTTGCTTGTAAATCACAGTCTTTTTGCATATTAGCTCAATGCCAAATGAGTGGAATTTTATTGCAGAAGGTGGCCTTGTGAGAACAATAACATAGAGAGAATATAGACATTTTTATAACCATTATTTAAGCCTGCTCAAACTAGGGTTAAAACACTAAATTAGTACTCTACTGTTATGGGAATACATCAGCACTTAAAAGCGACTGTGAGAAAACAAAAGAAAAAGACTACCGCAGGCAAGATCTGTATCTGAAATGGCCAAAGGATCATATTTACCCTTCAGGATTATCCCTCTTGTTAGACTCCTTAAGAGTCTGGGGTTTGAGAGGTATAGCAAAGTTCATGATTGTTTGCTTAGGGAGAACAAAACTTCAGCAAGAGCTGTACTTTTTTTTTTCAATTGTACATGCACGCCTGGGACCTTTGGCTTTAGTGTCAAAGTGAATATGTCACTCTCGCCCATAGGGGGTATATGATTAACAAGTTGTAATTTATGCTGGCTGGGGCTAGATTTAAGCTTAACTACCTGGATGTAGGGAGACCTGACCCTACTGAAATAGATGGAGATTTAGAAGCTTCACATTTGTAATGAGAACTCAAAATGACTTTAAAGAAGCCTAAAATTTAATGTTTGTAGAAGAACATAATGCTCTTCTTCACCCTTATCACAGAGCTGCTATTGAAAAGGAGGAATCCCATATAGAGTTTAGAAAAGACAGAAGCTGATAATTCTTGATAGCAATGATGCAATTTAATGGTGACAGCTTGAAAAAGAACATTATGCTGAAAAACAAAGTTGACTTTTAAACATGAAACTTGGTAGCATCACTATTATTCGACTTCTGAAAAAAGCAATAGTTTAAGGCACTGAATATATTTTAAAATAAATTTTATTAAAATAATAAATATAAAGGAATTAGTGTTAAAACAGTAATTAAAAACTAAAAAAATCAGCCATTCTTAGAAAAAAAAGAAAGCAAAATATGCATTCCTGTGCATCAAAACATACCAACATATGAAGGACTTCAAGAATAGTGGCACTTTATGAATAATGGCACTGCAATACCTAATGTTGCTCAATGATCATACTGGAACTTTTGCCCCCTCCTTAATATTTTATTTTAAAATCTCAGCACAGTCCATGTCTTTCACAGGTAAATGCAGAGTTGGTGTAAACTGCACAGAATGTTAAAGGTACTGTTATTTAAAATGTATTGTTATTGTTATGGTGTTTATAGGCACCATATTTCTCTCCTTGATCTGAAATTCAACATTGTGTGTGAAATAATACCGTGTGTACAGTACCACCAGTACAATGGACCAGATGCAACTGTGTCCTGAAGGCAATGCTTATCAGGATTCTACAACTAGATTAGCTGTATCTCCACTTGTTTCTGATATTGGTAAGACTACACTTAAAAAAGAAATGTTTAATGACATTGCAATGTATTAAAAGAAAGACTCTGAATCCTGAGCTACTACGGAAGAGGCTGACTCTTGGATTCAGGAGAATACTGCTAAGCGAAGAGATAATACGTGCCTGTGTGAGCACACAAAAGTGAGGTCCAAGGGACTAAGCATGTCACTGGAAACCTCCTGCTCACTAATATTAGCTCCATCACTGCTGACTTTGTGATTCTAGGCAAGGCACTGTTTGCACTCTGTGCATCTCAGTTTCACTAACTGTCAAAAGGGGCAGTAAGGGCATTTGCATTGGATCAAGTAATTGTCTTTACTCCAGGCTCTGTTGATTTCACTCTTCTCATTTGTACAGCATTTTTCCTCACTCTGCTGTGGAATGGTATTCTAGTTTATCATAGCAAATAGTTTTTGATGATGAGAATGTTTCCTACCTTATCATTACAATGAAGACCACATCCCTGCATTGGGGAAAATGGTGCAATCCCTGTGGCCATGTCCAGATGAGTGCGTCTGTGCGGTATGTGGCGCCACAAACACATCTGTGGTGCCACATACAGCACATTTAGATGTTCTCCAAGCTGCAAGGACATGCTGCCTGTGCGAGCACTGCTCCACTTCCTTTTTCCATGGGTTTTTTTGAACCCTGCATGCACAGGCAGCACTCACCACTCAAAAGTGGAGCTGGGCCACCTGGAGCCATGCTCCAGCTGCTGGTTAGGCTCCACGTAGCAAAATTGCTGCTGCTGCAGCCCCAGGAGACCCCCAGGACCACAGGTAAGGCTGCTGGCCTCAGCCTCCCCTACCTCACCCAGGGTAACTTGCCACACATCGAAGTGTACATGGCATGGGCATTTCCCAGAGACAAGTAGCGGCAGCACAAGGTGCACCACTGCTACTTGTCTCCAGGGAACCAAACATCCATTCTTGTCTGGTTGTGGCCTGTTTGTCCGTATGGATCTTTCCACAAGTTCTGAGCCTAAGGAAGCTTGAATTTAATCCATCTCTCAACTGTTTCCATCTTGACAGCTACTTCAACTCCCTGGTCAGTAGGTGTTTTAAAAAATACATGATACAGCACTGGAGTTGCATTTTTGTGTCAGTAGCTGACACATGATGAGCCTGGAAGGGGATGAATTATATTAGCAGTACTTTCAATTTTTCTGATTCGTTTTGGTTGTTACCAGGATAAAATACATTTAATTGACATTATCTAGCTTCAGCAAAAGCACACTTCATAATATGTAATATAGTTATGAATGAACTATTTTAGAGTTCTGTCATGCATACGTATTGTATTAAATGTAAAAAATGACAAAACAAGCAAGAATGATCCACCTAACTCAACATACACATGTAACACATTTTAAATTGTATGCTTCCATTTCTGTTTCAGTGAATCCATGCTCCTGTCTAAGTGTACTCATAAAATAGTGTATCATGATAAGTCCAGCCATGTACTCCTTGCACTGTTAAACATACCAATGAAGTAGATAGTTTTGGCTGTGAAAGTAAAGTAAAATACATCTTTCTGGATATTATTATATATGTGAAAAGAATTTTAAACTCTTACCAGACAGGTGAGAGACCTTCAAGATTACACCAGCTCAAAACAGAACTGCCACAATGAATTAATTAAAGTACATTGATTCTGTAAAGATACATTGCCTGATCTTCACACTCTCAATGCTGCAAAGTCAGTGCATCTCCACTGACTTTTAATGGAATCCCTCTTGCTTTACACAGCTGTTAACAAGAAGAGAATCAGGCTTGTAATGCTTCCTGACACTGTGATCAAATCCATACTTATCACAGTGACTGAAGTAACCTATTATGCACATAATGCCCAGTGTGACTATCAAGCTTCATATAGTATACCACAATGCTTACCATGACGACAAAAGGTTGTGCAATAAGGATCATTTAGTTCTATCATCTTCCTTTTTTCTTCATTTCCTTCCCCTTTTTTTTTTTTTTAGGTTTTCTTCTTAATTTATTTAGATCACAAGTGATTGAATTATTAATTGATCAAAGCTCTCAGTTAATGGCTGCTGTGTTATTTCCTTGAATACAAATTATTTGCGTTTTGTTCAAATGAAACAGAAAAAAACCCAATGCCTGAATGAAGTGGAAGGTATTCTGTTACATTCCAGAATAAACCAACCTCTTCTTAACAGTGTGCAAAAAGTCATGATAAAAATTTTGTCTAAAACAACTAGGGGAAAAAATGTCACTTTTTCTTGGTGATAATGTTAGCGAGGCATTATCTTAGTTTCTTAATGTCTTGCTGAAACCAACAAATGCTGTACCTTTAAAAAGATACTAGTTAAAAGGAAACCATATTTGCTAAAAGTAGCTAATCTAAAACTTTTGATTAGTCATTAGTAACATTTGACAGAGCCAATCTAGGTAAGCAATATCAGTGCGCAAAATTCTTATTCAGATTTTGGTCGGAAAGTGGTGTCGGTTACATTCAAGATTTTGTCAGCTATATTTCCCACATTTTTCTTCATAACCCTGAGATGATTCTCATGCAAGAGTTTCTGTGTTAGGTATTTCTCTCGTTTGATCTTGCTCTTGGTCTTTTTTGATACATCTGGAATTGCGTATGAAATAATAAACTTCACAAAATATATGATATGCTGGGGAAGGTAAAAATAAAAAGGGTTATTCACACAGAGTAAGACTATTATTATAAAAAAACACAGAGAAGAAATGTTGCTTTATCTCTTAGGATCAATGAGATTTGTTTTGTACCATAAAATCAGGACATCTGAGTGAAAACAGTAATATAGGCCCCTGGCAGATGTTAACTTAAGGCACAATTATCATGTTAATTTCAGTGTAAATATCAACCCTGAAAAACATCCAATAAATTAATGGTGCTACAAAATAGAAAACCAGCCACAAAAATAGTCCACAAAATGTGCATTTTTTTTCTTGTGGCTGGTTTTCATCATGACTTAAATTTAACGTGTGGCAGGAAAGTGAGAACCTGGAGCCAGTTCCAGACTCCAGCATGGTCCTGGGGCTGGGACCAACAATTGTTGGTCCCAGTCCTGGAACCGCACCAGAGCCAGGCACTGTAACACCCAACTCTTAACCCAAAGGTAATCATCCTCTTCCTCCTATTCAATACATGGCAAGAATTAGGCACCTGAGAAGTGAACCCTAGTAAACCTGAATATTAAGCAGGGAGCCACCTTCTGCTAGCCAGTATCACTTGAACCGCACCCTTTTCTGTAGCTGCTGATGAAGAGCAACTGGCATCTCCATCCACCCAGGATCCAGAGCCAAGAATATCTGCCTCAGAATGGTGCTTATAACTGTTCTTCCAAAGAACTGAACTCTAAGGTTTGCTCTTACCTCTAAAAGCTGGCACAGCTGCACCTGGAATAGCCTGCAGCCAGGTGGCAGCACAATCTGCAAGGAAGCTAGAGATCCAAGACACAATGTCCTCTGGCAGATAGGTGAGAATGGATCCTGTTTCCTGCATTGTGGCCAAGTGTTTTAAGCCCTAGAATACTATAAAAGGGGAGAACAGCCCTATCCTCTCCTTAAGCTCTTCTATCTTCTAAAAGAAAACAGTAGCATTCTATGGGAAGACCAGTGGTGTATGTGTGTGTGTGTGTGTTGGGAGGAGGGCATTTTGTAAGTGTGTCTTGTCAGTGGATGCTCAATGGGCTTAAATGAAAGGATACCTGGTTTCTGGAACCTCACTGGGCTTGGGCATGAGCTAGGAACCAAGCTGCCCAGCCTTATCAATACTGTTCTGTTTTGTGCATGTCCAGAAGCGTAACTTTTAAATCCATTGGGAATACTAAGATCAAGGACTGCAGCGCCTTTGAAGCTGAGACCCCTTCAGCATCTAGGCAGTTGATGACTAGGGGTTTTAAGAATGCAGTTTTTGACTTGGGCATCTGAACACCATCTAAATTCTACTTTTATGCTGCCAGCTTCTTTTTTTAGATTTGGCCCATAATATCTAGGACTACCAATGTGCTAGACACTGTATGTATATAAAGATGAGGCCATCCCTTCTGCAGAAGAGCTTACAATACCAATGCATGACAAAGCAGTAGTTATATGCAATCTATAGACAGAGACCTGGGAGCACCAAGCTGCAGGGAGCCAGCTATGGCTGGTTTAAATAAACAGTCACAGCAGGCCAGCTATTAAAGCCAAGGACATGAGATTTGGGACAGAGGCTGGCAAGGGGTGTGCTTTGGGCAGGGGTACGGTTCCAGCCTAGGACTTTAAAGAATTTGCCTTTATGGACTGCCTAGGGGACCTGGTGACTGTCTATAAACTCACTAGGGGGGACCAGAAGGGTTTGGGGGAGACCTTGTTTCCCCTAGCACCCCCCGGGATAACAAGGAATAACGGCCACAAGTTGTTGGAGAGTAGGTTCAGATTAGACATCTGTAAGAACTACTTCACAGTTAGGGTGGCTAGGATCTGGAACCAACTTCCAAGGAAAGTCGTGCTGGCTCCTACCCTGGGGGTCTTTAAGAAGAGGCTTGATGCCTACCTGGCATTTGAGCCCAGTTTTCCTCCTGCCCAGGCAGGGGGTCGGACTTGAAGATCTACAAGGTCCCTTCCGACCCTACTTCTATGATTCTATGACTGCTGTATTTGCAGGAAGGGAGGCAAAGCCTAAGTAGTTTGACTGGGGAAAAAGTCAGGATCCAGAAAATCATACAAATTCTGAGAGTCAGACTCCCCATAGCTACAGTCAGACTGTGGATTCTTTAATGTCTGCAAACCCACCACCCAAAACCTCTATTTTTACTTACAAGTGCTTCACTGATACTCAAGGATACTGTGGGTCATGTTATAGTGGCTTAGAAATCCCAAGTTCTACTTTCAGGGCCTGTTTCCCAGTGAGACCTTTTCATGGTACTCTGGTGGTGTAAGAGGATTTCAAAATGTGTCCTCAGTGCAGAAAGCCTCCCTGGTCTGTATGAAAGTGATGGAAGGGCTTTGCATTGACCCTGGTTCAGAAAATGACCAAGATACATAATTATCTATGACTATTTGTTGGTTTCCAAGCTTAGTGAGGGACACAGAAAAGACTGCATTAGTAAAACAGATTTTAGGTCACTTTTGGGCCAGCCAACTCTACCTAATCATACTCTATTTCCATCCCCAAAGAAGGAAAAGAATAACTTGGAACTGGACCCACCAAACCTTCTCCCAGTATTGACACAGGAGACAGGATTTGCTCCCTTGCAGAATGGACAGTGCAGCCTCTCAGAAATCTGAGATCCACCAAGTTCTTCAGAAGCACCTGCATATAGGCCAAAGGCTGCTGTACAGCCCTCTAGGCTCCCATTTCCCACCCAGCAGCTTAATTCTTCTTAGGGGCCATGCAGCTTTGCAGCTACTTTCAACATCTCTTCAAAATCCCACAGGAGAGAGAAGTTGCTGCTAGTCTGATCGCAGTGAGGTGCAGTCAGCAGTGCCAACTGCTATTAAATTTCTGGCCTGCAGGATTATGGAGAAGGGCTTGAAAATGTGAAAACTAAGGTCTCAACAATCAGAAAGCAAATAATATATCCCAGACATATGCTGTTTCAAAACAGCTCACATTTCTAAATTCAATTGCACAGATTTGCAAGGACTGAGCTCAAGATTTCTGTACACCTGGGGTTGGCAACATTAGGGTATCTAGAAGACCGCAGAGCTGCTCTGTGGCTTTTCTCCCCAGCTTAACTCCTAGCATGGCAGAGCCCAGAATAGCATAGAATACAGCAGAGCAGCTGTTGTGCCTCCAGCACAAGTTTAGCACTAGATTTGAGCTTTTTATCATCCACCATATGGACTACAACAATGTGGCCATATTGTTGCTTACCTTAATAAAATCATTTAAAACTAATGCCAAGTTAGCATGTTTGGGTGGGGTGGGGATCCACAGGCACAAAGGCATGCACACAAGTTGCTTTAACAGACTCTTCCAATATTTTAAGATCCCTAAGTAAGGATCTGCTAAATACATAGCTTCAGATCTTCAGTTAGGGTAAACTGGTATTGTTTCATTACTATGCTGATGCAAACCCACCACAATACATTTTGTTAGCAAAGCAAACAAACTGATCACTTTGCAAAATAATTCATTTCAGTTTGTAGTTTTTGCTTGTGGGGAAGACATAAAAATTCAAAGCTCTGTGGACTGACCTCCATGACAACGATGAAAGCTAGTTTCGCTGCAATCACATGCCAGTAGTATGTGTTGTGTTCATACTGATGTTCATGCCCAGGAGGATAGCGGAAATCACGGTATCTGTGGACGATTTAAAAACACCAGACCATTTCAACAAGCTCTGCAGTAATACACTATGGCCAGGGGATGGAGCAAAACATGTCATGGTTTAATGCAGTCTGGAGTAGTAAGCTCTAAGCTGTAAACTGTATGGAACTAACATGATAGATAAAATGTGCAACTACAAAATAAGCTAAACTTGTTGAAATTAATTTTCCTCCATTACATAATAAATACAACACAACAAAGACAGTGTTAAAACAATGTATTCATTAGTGGTAGAAATCAAATGGAGCAAGGATTAATAAAAAGTGATGTGAATAATACTGTTGTTTAATTTCACTTTTGACTGTTTCTGAGGTGAGCTGTATATAAACGTGACTAAATTAGATTTCTATAATCCAGATGAGGATGTTTTCTGAATTATTCTTATGAAATGGAAGGAAAACTTATTTGACACTTGCCTGCATGTTGTTTGGTTATCAAACCAAGAGAGTGGAACTGGCTTGCTTTCCTTTCTGAAGTCTGATACAGCAAAGACAGAAAGTGTATTGTTTATGTAGCCTTTCATGGTATAGTCGCTGTGATTCCCATAGGGAGGGACTGAAAAGGACCAGTAATAAACCAAACGAGGTATCATGTCAGATGTAAAAGCAATTATCATTGCCTGCATTTTAGATGAAGACAAAAAGAAAACTGTATTTAACAAACTGCATTAATAGTTTTCTTATACAATTTGCATTTCAACAGATTTGCATTATTTCATTAAAAACGGAATGTATGCACTTTTCAATTCAATAGTTCTTCCTGAAAAACAAATATGCAGTCACTCAGAGGCATAAAACAATCTTCTTCTGGAATGTACACTGTGTATAGCTTCTAAATTATACCAGCTCTGTTGGACCCTTTTAGAAAGTTGTGCAGTTAATGATTTTTTCTTATGGCTACTCAGAGCAGTTCAGCAACCAAACTAAACACGCAGCACTTTATAGTCTGCTACAGTAAACATGGTTACTCTGAGACCTACTTACCACATATTTTAAAAAACTGCTGATTGATGAATTGTGACTAAAATTACAGATTAAAGTCTGTTATTAAAAAATAAATTAAACTGTATGAGGAATGCTTAGGCTTGAATTAAAAAAACCCCAACCTCTATAGCTTATTCACTCCTGACCCCCAAAACATTCCCGGTTTTTATCGGGGCTCTCTAGGCCAAGTTCATTTCTGCAGCTGCTGGCTCACAGGTTCCAGGTGTCATTGGACATGGAAACTATTTTTTATGCCAGGACAGTTTTTCCTTTCTTGATAGCAGCTGCCTGCTGCTGTTAAACATATTGCATCACTGCTTATTGCCATCCTGCTCCCAAGAGAAGCCATACTTCACTCCATTTGCATGCTATAAAGCAAATATTAGAATCAGGCTTGTGGGTTTAATGGCAGTTATAGTAGTGAGCTCCCCAAGACAACTCTGTTCTAGATGATGGCTTCACCCTGGTTAATCCAGTGTCTTCTCTGATCGCTGCCTATTCCTATGGAAAAGGATCTCCATTGTTAAGATCTGCTGCTGATCAATCAGGCATAAAGCTAGATTAATTAGCAGCACAATATCTGGAAAACTGCAGTTGTGAGGCAGTAGACAAAACCTTGATCATAGGAACAGAATGTAACCAATGCAGGGATGGGGAAAACTATGGAGACAGAAACCCAGAATGAAAAATACTGTACATAGAAGGGAAGAGAAAGTCAGTGTATATTGGTGTGCAATAGAAAAATGGGGAGAACATTTA
Organism: Alligator sinensis; assembly: GCF_000455745.1. Classification (NCBI taxonomy): domain Eukaryota; kingdom Metazoa; phylum Chordata; order Crocodylia; family Alligatoridae; genus Alligator; species Alligator sinensis. The sequence goes on along the minus strand of NW_005841847.1, from coordinate 4,390,526 downwards.
AGAAAATAGGTGAAGAGAGAAAGTAAAGTAGAACTTCCAAGGTGGTATATATTTTTACTCTATTCACATTTATGTTAGTCTGGTTTTCCTAAGAGTCATTGTGTGATGCAATTGTATGTAATGCTCCTTCCTTTTGGGGAAACAGTGTGTGTTGCAGGCTCAGGGTGGGGATGGGGGAAGCAAAAAAATCCTTGCTAGGAGCTGTACAACTGAGGGAAGCCCTGATTTGAAGATGTGTTTGTAAATTATGCAAAACATAACATTACTCTACATAGGTTGAGTAATATCTTATTCCCCAAATTCTGTGATAACCAAAATCCTACTTAATAAAAGAATGAGGTGGCAGAAGCAAGGACAACTACACCCTGGTCACATCTGGGAAAAATTCCAACTGACTCCAGTAGCACAAGTATCAGGCCCTTTTAGAGTTCGAACTTGACTGAGCTTTGATGGTTTGCTGTTTAGTTGTCAAAACTTGCGTTCATTTGGATGATGAATGGCAGGGGCTTCATAATAAAAGAATTTTGCGTTAAGTTTTCGAGGATAAATATCAACACAAGAAAGCTTTTTATAATGTATTCTGGCATAGATTAAATATAAGGGAGTGTCCCTTTAGAAACCACTTTCAGGCAGTAGACACCAGGGAGCAACGAAGCAGAACTTCTGTATGTTGTTTAAATTTACACTCAGATACTAGTTGCTTTTAGCATACAAAGGATAAAATTAGAACAGATATGCAAGATATTAACAAGTTTTCTAACTGCATGGAGGAAAAAAAACCTGATAACCAAATTACCCAGCTTTTGCTGAGTTAAAAGCACAGAAAAAGTGTTAGCTAAATATAAATTTATAATATTCATTACACATATGGTTTGGATACGATCAAACCGTAAACTAGCTGAAGGCAAAACGGAAGGAAAAAAACCCCCCTCTCTTTCTTTGGATCAAATCAATTTGCTGCTTCTCCTAAGCATCAATAAAAAAAAATGTGGGATACAGTATTTACATAGTTTAATGGCTCCCTCTTATTGAATTTTTTTGCAAGGTCCCAGTTTTCACATAATCATAAATCTGAACTCCGTTTCACTTTTTCCCCTTCTTCAGAATCATCTCCAGATGTGCTGCACAGAGCTACAAGAACAGAAACAAGAAAGCTAATTCTACTGTGTCCTCTAAAAGGAAACATTTTTTTTCAGAATTGTGGGCTGCTTTCTAGAGTATTGCATGGAAAAAGTACAAACACAAGCAGTGTTCTCTGTTTCCCAAGCTATACTGAATACAGTTTTCCATTTATACCATAACAAATTAAAATCAGTCTTCAAATCAACAACAGATGCTCTGGCATGCTACAATAACAGCTCTGCTGCTTGAACTACAAGCCCCAAGACTAATAGTTTTACACAAAAGTTACTTGTAGCATAGCAGGTGTTGCAAAGGTAATATATGCAGGGGAAAATATACTGTGCCCAAGGCTATAGTAGCTGATCAGTAGTAACAAAATCAACAGTTGCACAGGGAAGAGTAGGTACAGATTCTATATACTGAGGTAAAGCAATCAGATGGGAGAAGGGATGGTGAAGGAAAGTTTATGCATTCATGTGCAGGAGCCTGGATGTTAAAGAAAATAAACACAAATTAAAAGAAAAGGAAAAAATAAACTATTCCCAGGACTTGGACTATAGCATCATAACCTGGTGCATAACAAACCTTCATCCAAAATGATTCTCAAGTCTCTTGCAGTCTTTAAAACAAGTGGGGCTAAAATTATTGCACATAAATTACACTGATCCTGCAGCCCTTCTGTGGTAATAATATCACTGAAGTTGGTAGGAAATAAGCTGAATTTATACAAAGGTTGGTTGTTTCTGGAATACAAATTTTCCACAAAGGTACAGTGTGAATAGGAATGCATGATATCAATATGATATCAACATGCAATAATTCTACAGAATTAAGTAGTAATTGAGGAACCAAGGACAGAGCAAGGCTGCACTTTAGTTACCTTTAGAGTAGTAAGTACATGTCTTTGTGAGGGAAAGGTTGCTAAGTAAACAAGGATAAGAGGAAATATCCATTTTGTTCTTCACATGATTTCTTCATGTGAGTTCTTTATGTGATTTGTCCACAGAATACAAAAACAAGTTGCTCTGATAACTTCCTTGTACAGTTTTGCCTCAGAAGAAATCCAAGCACATTAATAAGAGCATGTTAATATACAACTAAGCCACTAACAACCATAACTCTGTCTCTGGTAACATTATACAAGAATCATCTGGGCTATGATGATAGTATTTCAGAGCTCTTCATTTGAGAGTAGATTAAACTTATTTTAAAAAAATGCATTCCATTTTTCATCTTGTGGTGCCTTCAAAGGGCAGAATTAGGGCATTCTTCCTTTCAAAGGACATTACTAATGTCCTAACTGGGCATCTTTATGCTTTAATATATTTGGATTTCTTTTGTGGCATAACTACACCAGGAAGCTATTGTTTTACTTTAGTTTAGTTGTAACAGTTACCTAAAAGAAGTTACCACAGGGTAGATCCAGAGGGCATGCAGTGGCATGGTTTCATACTTTTTGGGCCACCCTGTGGAAGCAGAAGCTGAGGACTTATTTTCAAGTCCCCAAAGCAAGCAAGAATCCAACCCTGCCTTGTTCTTGGCACTTTCTCCCTCCCCCTCCATGCTCAGAAGCTCCTCCCCTGCCTGCTGCTGCCCCTGTTCCTTCCTAACATGGAGGCAGGGGTGCTCCAGTGCTCTGCCCCGACCAGGCTGTGCAGGGAGCCCAGCTCAGCCAGGGACAGCAGCAGTGGTGGCAATGGGGGAGCTCCCCCAAGTATTCCCTGGGAACAGGGCAGGGAGGGGGAACCTGTCCACTGCCACAGCTGTTCCCAGCTGATCCTGGCTCCACATGCCCCTCTCTCCGCAGCCACAGCTGGAGCAGAACAGTGGTGGCAGCAGGTGTGTCTCCCTGCATCCAGAGGCATAAATAGGGAAAGGGATGGGAGGGCAGGGGAGGTGCCACTGAGCACAAAGGGGAAAGGAGAGGGTGCCAAAAGTGTACTAAAGAGGGATTCTAACCTACTTCAAGAACTTAAAAAAGACCCTGGCTTCAGCTCCTGGAGAGTGGTATGCCCAATCCAGCTGAGTGGGGCAAGGGGAGAGAGGCTGGGCATGGAGGATGCAGCTACTCCTGCAGCACTGGTTGCTATTCCGGCACCCCACCCTTTTAAAAATCCTGTATCGGCCTATGGAAGTTCCTGATATGCACTGAGAATCTTAACTCTAGCAAAATATAGCTGGTTATTTTCTGGGAATTCCCTTTTGTAGATTATTTTAATGTAATGTTTTTTGTATGTAAATACTAAATTTAAGAGCCAAAGAGCTACTATCATGTCATACTTATAATAATTTGGTGATACGTATTACCAATTTTGAATCATTTTTCTTTATATCACTTCTTTATACCACCACTGAGCTTGCTGGATTTACAGTCATTTTGGCTAACAAAGTAGCACAAAGCAACTGGAGTGTCCACTTTAATGGCACATGCTTGCCATTCCTCCCAACACCCATTTTTCTGAGTATACTCCCTCTCCATTTAATTCTAACCATCTCTGTTGAGTTGATCTAGTGCAATAGGTAGTTCTCAAGTTCTCTGGGAAGATGGTGGTCCCAAATGCAGTCAGTAAATGGAGACTGGAGCAAGGTGGGGAATGATTTTCCAGTTGTATTAGAATGTTCTTGTTTCACACTGGGTGAAAGAGACCTTTCAAAATTAAAAAAAGTCCTAATTCATGCCGCATAATCCCTGTCTACAGCACAGCAGCCAACATCTCAAGTTCAAGCTTTACTCTTATATTCCAATGGTTATGTATTTATATTAGACGGAACACTAGCAATAACCGCTGTAGACTCTGTCACCTGGTGTTTATACCTACTGGTTCTCTCTCCTGCGTGGGATTTAGGAGACACAATTAAATTATTTGGCCTGACTCAAAAACTTGCATCTTGCTCCAGGATTTCAGGTGAGTGCCCTGACCACTGGGCTATTGGCTAAATCGGTCTGTCTGAAATATGTAGACTGAAATAGTTATGTACTTAAAATAGTTCCAATAAAAAAAAATCCTAATTGGCTGTAGTGGAGATTAATTAGAGGTGCAGGTTAATAAAGTATGTGACTATCTTTGCTATACCTTTTCTCATCTCTCTTCTTTGTTTTTTGTTTTGCTAAGTCTCATTTTTGCCTTAGTCTTGTTACTTTCTGCTCACAAAAAGGGAGGTAGTGAATGGCAATGGAAAGGTTGGCAACTTAGGTGACAGTGACCATGAAAGGATAGAATGCAAGATCCTAAGGGAAAAAGAAAGGAGAGCAGCAGAATAGACACTGGACTTCAGAAAAACAGACTTCAACAAACTTAGGGAACTGGTGGGCAGGATATCCTGGGAGGCCACTCTGAGGTGGGGAAAGGAGTCCAGGAGAGCTGGCTGTACTTTAAGGCGGTTCTTTTAAGGGCACAAGAGCAAGTGATCCTGAAGCACTGAAAAACTGTAAAGTGCAATAGGAGACCAGCCTGACTGGACAGAAATCTTTTCAGTGAATTGAATCTCAAAAATAAATCCTACAAAAAGTGGGAACTGAGCCATATTACTAGGGGAGAGTGTAAGAGCATCCTACGGGCATGTAGGAAGAACATTAGGAAGGTCAAACATGATTTAAGATGCACCTGGCAAGGGACTTGAGGCAATAAAAGGGATTCTACAAGTATGTCAAAAAGGAAGACCAGAGAAACCATAGATCCCTTATGGAGTACAGAAGGCAATCTAGTTAAGATTGATGCAGAAAAGGCTAAAGTATATTACGCTTTTTTATTTCAGTCTTCACAAATAGGATCAGCTACCAAGTGATGAGCATGGCTGGAAGCAAAAGTAGGGAAGAAGCCTAGATTTCTGGAATAATAAGTTAAAGATTACTTAGAGAAGCCAGATCCTTGCAAGTTGGCTGGGCTGGATGTGATCCTTCCTTTTCCATGCCCTTGTGACAAAATATTTAGTAGAATTCACACATTCATTGGAATCTGACAGGATTGTACCACGAGCACTTCTGCTATGGCCTCAAAAGCATGATGTCTGGGCTATCAACCACGTGCCTTAGTACCTGTGCCACCCCAACCCCTATGTGGGTGGGATGAATCCTCAGGTACTGAAGGAATTGGCTAAGGTAGTTTTAGAGCCATTGGCTATCCTCTTTGAGAACTCACGGAGGTCAGGTGAGGTCCCAGATGCTTGGAAAAAGGGAAATGTAGACCCATAAAGGGAAGAAGAGGGATCTGGGAAATTACAGACTGGTCAGTCTAACATTGATCCCTGGAAATATCATGAAGCATGTCCTCAAGGAATCTACTGTGAAGCACTGAGAAGAGAACAAGGTGTCAGGAACAGCCAGCATGGATTCACCAAGAGCAAATCATGCCTGACCAACCTGGTTTCCTTTTATAAGAAGGTACAGGCTCTGTGGATGAGGGAGGAGTAGTGGATGTGCTATACATTAACTTTAGCAAGACTTTAGCAAGGCTTTTGACATATTCATATTAACAAGCTAAGGAAATATAGCCTAGATCAAGGGTTCTAAAACTGGGTCGTGACCCCCCAGAGGGTCATGAGCAACTTAAAAAGCAGCAGCAAACTTCCCAGGGGGTACCCTGGTGGTGTGGGGAAGCAGCATGTGGCAGTGGCATGGAGTGGTGGATGGTGGCAGCAGCTGCCACGTGCGAGCTCCCCATTCCCTGCCATCCAGCACTCAGGGTCATGATAGCACAAATTTTAAGAACCCCTGGCCTAGATGAAAGTACTAGTTTTAAGGAAATACTTCTGTATGGTTCATGGGACCAGACTCTGGAATAGACTCCCAGTGGGGCTGGTGCAGGCGCCTACCCTGGAGATCTTCAAAAGGAGACTGGATGCACACCTTAGTGGGGTTATTTGACCCCAGCAGTCTTTCCTGCCCAGAGAAGTGGGGCTCGACCCAATGATCTCACGAGGTCCTTTCCATCCCTAAATTGTGTGTGAATCTGTGAATCTGTACTAAAAGGTGGCTACATAACTGGTTGGATCATTGTGCTTAATGAGTAGCTCTCATTGAGCTCATGCAAGATCCTAAGGGAAAAAGAAAGGAGAGCAGCAGAATAGACACTGGACTTCAGAAAAACAGACTTCAACAAACTTAGGGAACTGGTGGGCAGGATATCCTGGGAGGCCACTCTGAGGTGGGGAAAGGAGTCCAGGAGAGCTGGCTGTACTTTAAGGCGGTTCTTTTAAGGGCACAAGAGCAAGTGATCCTGAAGCACTGAAAAACTGTAAAGTGCAATAGGAGACCAGCCTGACTGGACAGAAATCTTTTCAGTGAATTGAATCTCAAAAATAAATCCTACAAAAAGTGGGAACTGAGCCATATTACTAGGGGAGAGTGTAAGAGCATCCTACGGGCATGTAGGAAGAACATTAGGAAGGTCAAACATGATTTAAGATGCACCTGGCAAGGGACTTGAGGCAATAAAAGGGATTCTACAAGTATGTCAAAAAGGAAGACCAGAGAAACCATAGATCCCTTATGGAGTACAGAAGGCAATCTAGTTAAGATTGATGCAGAAAAGGCTAAAGTATATTACGCTTTTTTATTTCAGTCTTCACAAATAGGATCAGCTACCAAGTGATGAGCATGGCTGGAAGCAAAAGTAGGGAAGAAGCCTAGATTTCTGGAATAATAAGTTAAAGATTACTTAGAGAAGCCAGATCCTTGCAAGTTGGCTGGGCTGGATGTGATCCTTCCTTTTCCATGCCCTTGTGACAAAATATTTAGTAGAATTCACACATTCATTGGAATCTGACAGGATTGTACCACGAGCACTTCTGCTATGGCCTCAAAAGCATGATGTCTGGGCTATCAACCACGTGCCTTAGTACCTGTGCCACCCCAACCCCTATGTGGGTGGGATGAATCCTCAGGTACTGAAGGAATTGGCTAAGGTAGTTTTAGAGCCATTGGCTATCCTCTTTGAGAACTCACGGAGGTCAGGTGAGGTCCCAGATGCTTGGAAAAAGGGAAATGTAGACCCATAAAGGGAAGAAGAGGGATCTGGGAAATTACAGACTGGTCAGTCTAACATTGATCCCTGGAAATATCATGAAGCATGTCCTCAAGGAATCTACTGTGAAGCACTGAGAAGAGAACAAGGTGTCAGGAACAGCCAGCATGGATTCACCAAGAGCAAATCATGCCTGACCAACCTGGTTTCCTTTTATAAGAAGGTACAGGCTCTGTGGATGAGGGAGGAGTAGTGGATGTGCTATACATTAACTTTAGCAAGACTTTAGCAAGGCTTTTGACATATTCATATTAACAAGCTAAGGAAATATAGCCTAGATCAAGGGTTCTAAAACTGGGTCGTGACCCCCCAGAGGGTCATGAGCAACTTAAAAAGCAGCAGCAAACTTCCCAGGGGGTACCCTGGTGGTGTGGGGAAGCAGCATGTGGCAGTGGCATGGAGTGGTGGATGGTGGCAGCAGCTGCCACGTGCGAGCTCCCCATTCCCTGCCATCCAGCACTCAGGGTCATGATAGCACAAATTTTAAGAACCCCTGGCCTAGATGAAAGTACTAGTTTTAAGGAAATACTTCTGTATGGTTCATGGGACCAGACTCTGGAATAGACTCCCAGTGGGGCTGGTGCAGGCGCCTACCCTGGAGATCTTCAAAAGGAGACTGGATGCACACCTTAGTGGGGTTATTTGACCCCAGCAGTCTTTCCTGCCCAGAGAAGTGGGGCTCGACCCAATGATCTCACGAGGTCCTTTCCATCCCTAAATTGTGTGTGAATCTGTGAATCTGTACTAAAAGGTGGCTACATAACTGGTTGGATCATTGTGCTTAATGAGTAGCTCTCATTGAGCTCAATGTTGAGTCGGGAGGACTCAAGTGGGGTTCCCCAGGGGTCTGTTCTGGATCTGATATTGTTTAACATCTCATTAATGATTTGGATGATGGGATTAAGTACATGCTTAGTCAATTTGTGGTGACACCAAGTTGGGTGGCATTGCAGACACACTGGATCATGGGGCTAGCATCCAGAATGACCTAGAAAGACTGAAAAAAATAGTCTGTTATCAACCAGATGAAATTCAACAAGGAGAAGTTCAAAGTCCTGTGTTTGGGACAGAATAACTGTATGCATAACAACAGACTGGGGGAGTGACTGCCAAGGCTGCAATACTACAGAGAAGGGCCTGGGGGTTACAGTAGAGTCTATTGTAGCAGACCATAAGCTAAATATGAGCCAAAAGTGTGCTCTTCTTGCAAAAAAAGCCAATAGCATATTGGATTGTATTTAACAGGAGCATCACATGTAAATCAAGGGAAGCAATTCTTCTACTCTGTTCAGCACTGGTGAGGTGTCACCTGGAGTAGTGTCCAGTTTTGGGCCCCACACTTTAAAAAGGATGTAGACTGATTGGAAAGAGTCCAGAAGAGAGCAACAAAAAATATTAGAGGCTTGGGAAGCAGGACTTATAAGGAAAGGCTGAAAGAACTAGGATATTTAGTCTGGAGAAGAGAAGACCAATGGGGTATTTGATAACAGTCTTCAAATACTTGAAGGGTGATTATAAGAGGATGGAGATAGACTATTTCCTGTGGCTGTAGGGGATAGGACTATAAGCAATGGACTCAAGCTGCAGCAGAGGAAATTTGTGTTGGCAGTTAGAAAGAACTTTCTAAGAGGATGGTCAAGCTTTAGAATAGGCTCCCTAGAGAAGTTATAAAATCTCCATCTCTGGAAATTTTCAAGAGCAGACTGGACAGACATTTTGCTGGGATGGTTAAATCAGAGATGATCCTCCCTTGAGCAGGGAGAAGCACTAGATTTTGTGAGGTCCCTTCCAGCCCTAGTTTCTTATGACCCTATGATTCTACTTTGAGATCACGGCCATGTGAGAGGGTAATGTAACTTCAGTCTGCTGAGGGGAGAAACGGGAGACTGCAGTAATTTAGAAAGATAGCACTGGACACTGTTGAGATCAGAGTTTAGTCTTCAGAAGAAGCTGATTTATCACATTGTATACTTTATAATATATATTTCATTGGCAAAAGAGATTTCCTCTCCTCTCTCTCTGCCCCTTCTGCTTTTCCATTAAAATTTCTCTCTCCTTCTTACGCGCAGCTTTGAGCATTTCCATTCAAACCATGTGAGGAAGTGAGCTTCAGCCCACAAAAGCTTGTGCTATATATCTGTCTACTTTGTTTAACTCAGTGGTGCCCAAACTTTTTACCCTGTAGGCTAGATGAGTGGTGCCAGGCCCAGCTGTGGACTGGCTCTGGCTGACATCGCAGAGCCCCATCTGGCCTTAGTGGGGTTATGGAGCCTGAACCTGATCGGACCACCAAGGGGTGCAGGGCAAAGTGGCCCTGATCTGGACACACATGTGGGGGCAGAGCAGCCCTAATCCAAACATGTTGGGGAGGGAGGGGAAGAAGAGAGTTAAGTGACTCCTATCCAGATGTGTGGGGAACAGCTTGGTCCAGTCCAGATGCACAGAGGGTGGGCCCAGCCCTGATCCCACTGTGTAGCAATGGCCCAGGCAGGGCTGAACCCTGCCACATGGAGGTTCCACTACTCCCCAGCTGCCAATTTTTCCAACCTATGAAGATTTCTGTGGGCTGGATGTCATAGCTCCATAGGCCAGATTTGGCCTGCAGGTCAGTGGCTGAGCACCCCTGGTTTAGCCTATTAGGTGCAAATCTACCCTGCCTTCTAAAAAGTCTTAATCCTGTTCTTTACCAAGCTTGTTTAAGTTGTTAATGAGTTTTAAAATATACTGGAAGTTTGAAGACTCTGCATTTGATTATTACGACTATTTGGGGAGAAAAAGGTTTGGCACCAGGTGCTAAAATGTGTAAAGGACCCATTTAAACTAATTTTAACTGAAACTGATTAACAGATTCATTTGCAAATTCTGAGAAAATTTATTCTGCCCTCACAAGATAAGTGCAGTCATTTTGAGAATCTATTGAAGCTTTTAAAACACAAGAAAGAAGCTTAAATCTCTGCTTTAAGTGAAAAACTGCTTTAAGTCAAACTTAACTATGAAGTTATAAACATAACTGGAATAATTAGAAACAATAATATTTAATAACTTAGTTTAATTACAACCTAATTTATTCAAAATGCATGCATTTACTTGAAAATTCTCAGAAAATTAATTCTATATTTAGTATGTTCTGTACAGCTAGGAAAGATACAGTGTATTTTTCCACTGCAGTATGAATTTTAAACACAAGATTTCTGAAGAATTTAATATCTTCTTGAAAAGTGAAATGACTTAGATTTCTTGAAAGCATCCACATTCTTTATGAAAAGGGACTTAGGCTAGAGTCCTAAATTCTGAATTTTGAACACTTTATCTCTAGTTGCTCCAGCATGAAACTTATTGATACTTTACCTCTCAAACTGGAAGTAGCATTTAAGAGTTACTCCCAAACTTTTGTTTGGAATTGTCACCTGTGTACTTACATTTGTCACCACAGCCAAAATCGCCATTCCTTGCATGATTGGCTGCCACGCACCGATATCTTGTGCTTTCTGTGGCACCATGCGTCTGAACTGGGTTGTAATCTTCCAGGCATCTATTCGTATTTCCAACAAATTGTTAATAAGAGCCAGAAGAGGAGCCAAAGGGAATGATGCCACAAACAGAGTGACGAATCCAAACTGTATAACTTACAATGAGACACAAAATATAGGATAATTATTCATTAACTTTCATGTGTATGTATTCACTCACACCATCAGAGACAGGATTTTTTTTTTACCAGGTACATAATCTGGTCCTCAAGTGGCATGCCTTGTGAGATCAGATATATAGAAAAGTACATCACAATCCCAAAAGAAAGGGAAATCTACCAAAATTTAAAAAACGGTGAAAGAGTGCTGGGTTTGTGAAAAGTTGAAAAGGTATAAATATGAGTAATCTACTTCTTTCATATGCTTATTGACTTTGCTGGATTGGGAATTTAATAAGTAACTAAGTGCTATATTGTAAATCCTAAATTAGAATAACAAAATAATAGGTTTGTAAGGGACCTCAAGGGTCATCATCTCAAATGTGGGATTTACTATTTCTAAGCCAAAAATGAAGATTCTATAAGAATCAACGGGCATTACTTGTTGGTATGTGGTGCAGAAATAGATATGATTATAACAATATGAAAGTATGCTTGGTCCAAAAAAAACCTGGAGTTTTGTGAACTCTCAAGAAACCTAAGATAAGTAGGTGGACCTAATTCCAATTAGTGTGCTATAGAAACCTGATGTTGTTGTACAGGGGTTGAAGCTGATAGTGTCCTCACTCCTAAAAACACTTTCAGGAGGATTGGTAAGAGATGAAGGGGCAACAAACCCATTCATATAAACCACTGCTAGTAAAGTCGTGTCTTTTTAGATAGTTAATTGATTTAGATTAATAGAAATATCTATCTTTGATCATTTCAAACAATTAATCGATTTAGATTAATAGAAACATCTATCTTTCATCATTTCAGACAAGCTTTCATCTCTAAAACAAGCCAATCTATAAAATCATTATTTACCCAAAAACTCTCTTTAAAACATTTTTAGAGAATGTCATATACATCATATTTGAACTGCTCCTTACCCATTTCAAGATACTCATAAAACAATCCAAGTTTTCCAATGGGTTGAAGATGGTAGTCCTGCTCCCAACGTGGAATAACCTTTTCTGATCTAGCAGCTGTACAACATCTTCCAATTAGATTCTTAATCCAACTATCAGTTGGGGAAAAAATGATAATTAATATTGTTAGTGTGCCTGGTCAAAGACTTAACTATAGCAGAGAATTGCTTTGGTGCTGTTGCCAAGTTGTTGATCACAACTGGACAACCAAAACTCCCAAATTCAAACAGTGGGTCTGATTTGATGTGGGTCAGACTCTATCGAGTTAGTTATAAGAGTGAAAAATGGGTGTAAAATGCTAACAAATCAAAATGGCAGTATTTTATGCCCACATTGAATTGGTGAAAATAACTACACAAAGAAAACAGTAACAGAGACTGAGGTCCAATATATTCCCCAGGTTAGGCAGTTTTTCTCTGTCCTCCCTAGAGGGTCTGGTCCAAAAAAACCATGCACCAGAACTTAAGAAAAATTATGCTACAGTTACAATCTACCTGTTATCCTGGAATAAATAGGACAGCAACGGAATGTTAAGGAACCAAGATACTATTGTTACATACAGGTCCTTCATAGTAAGAGAAAAGAGACATTCTGTTGGTAATGAGAAATGAAGAATGAGATACTAGCCAAATGCTTCTGAAATTTTTCAAGAGATGCCAACTTTACTAGATCTTTGATTTCTTAATATGTAAATGTGGCAGGGCACAGGCAGGCAGCTACCAGGTCCCTGATGAGGGCAGCCGTTTTGAACACTAGGCATATAAAGGCTGCTGTGTACTGCTACCAGCCCAGGCAGAAACATCGCCTAGCTGAGCTGCAGCAGGAACAACCTAGGAGGTAAGGGCAAGAGCTTATGGGGAGAGATAGGAAGCTCTTGGTCCTGGGCATGATCTAAAACTGCACCCTGCCAGGAGTGGGTGGTCAGGTGGGGCTCCCAGTGGCACAGGACCCCCATGAAATACCAGGCCAGTTACTACCCCGGTGGAAGGTGGGTCGGGGTACCTCAATAACCCCTAGGCCCCACATCCCTGGTGGGTTCAACAGGTTCAGGGGGAGCCCAGGCTCATGGGAGTCCTGAGGCAGGGCCCAGGTCAGGAGAGGGACCTGGAGCAGTGCCCAGGCTCTTTGTGAGTCCTGTGGCTGGAGGGGCCCTGAGAAGGGGCCAGGCATGGCTATGGCCACCTGAGCCTCACAGGGTGTAATACCCTAGGGCAAAGGGCCAGGCAGGGCTATGGCCACCTGAGCCAGACGGGGCGGCAGACCCCAATGAGCCCCAGTGAAGGGGCAGTGTGTGAAGCCCCAGTGAAGGGGCAGTGTGCAGAGCCCCAGTGAAGGGCCAGTGTGGGGATGTAAGACCTTAGGTCTAGGCAGGCCTGTGGCCACCTGAACCCCAAGGGGTGGAAGACCCCAGTGTGGAGCCCCAGTGATGGGGCTGAGGGCTTGGAGACCAGTATGTGATTGCTTGTCTGTTTGTGTGTATGTTTTATGAAAGACCCAGTGCAGACCACTGGTGGATGCCATCTGTGAGGCTTGGGCTGCAGTGTATGGGAGGAACGGAGCCACGGATAGCGCCCCCTGGCATTGGGGCAAGAATGGGCAGTCTCCCGCCTAATTAGAACCAATTGAGAAACATCAAGGCATGGCAGACGAGTGAGGCAGGCGGTTAGCCCAGAGACAGGTGGGCGGGCTGGCATGAGGTCCGGCCTTGAGCATGCCCCTATCACAGTAAGTACTGCTTTTTCAACATTCTTCTGACTTTTAGTCAAAGCAACTTTTAATGTATCCCTCATCATGATGGGTACTCATTAAACATATCCTGGAAAATAGATGCATTGAAACTGAATCTAAAACCAAACAAGTAAAATGGGACATTCATCTCGTATTCTCCATCCTTCCCTCTTTTTTACCTGCAGTTTTCATTCCCAATTCATTGACAAGTGGAATTTAACTTCAGCGGAGGCAAGATGTAGGGCCTCCTTCCTCCTTTTCTAAATGTCCTTTACTTACATCTCGGATTTTAGTGTGTGTGTGTGTATATGTATGTGTATATGTGTGTGTGTGTGTGTGTGTGTGTGTGTATACGTATGTCCTTTTCTCCTCATTCTTCTTTCTGCTCTTCTCCTCTTATGTTTCTCCAAGAAATGCAGAGCCCACCATTCCTCTTGGTAGTTTGTTCCAATTATTAATCACCCTTATTTTTTAATTTTCAGCTTTAGTTTCTTGATATGCCTTTCTCTACTAGATTAAAAGTGTCTCTGTCCCCTCTGAGGACTCTCTCTAAAGGTATTTATATTGCATAATCAAGTCATCTTTTAGGCTTCTTTTTCATAAGGTAAATAGACTGAGTTCTTTAAGGGTATAAATAAATGTAATAACTGTATTGACATCAAATAATACTGATACAATGCTGTTATGACATCAGTGTTGCACTTATATGCTTCCGTAGTGCTATGAGCATAACAAAACCAGTGCAACTTTAACCTTGATCAAAATCACAACAGTTTAGCAAACTTGTATCCCTACAGAATCATGCAAGTGCAAAAGTTAGTACAAGCTGATGAACAGCCCCAAGAGTAAGTCCCTTTCCCCATTTAAAGTGTTTAAAAGATATATTTGTCTCTCACTGTAAGACATATTCATTTTTATGACTCTCACCTGTAGCCTCTCCAGTTTTTCATTATCCCTTTTAAAATGTCAACACCAGAACCGTATGCAATAGGGTAGCATGGTTACACCAATATCATGTAAGCATATAAATTGCCCCTCTACTCTGACTCACTATTCTCCTGTTTATATACCAGAAGACCAGGTTTGCCCTTCTGCCACATCAGCTCTGAGAACTCATGCTGAATTACTAGTCTCCTTTAGCCTTTCAGCCCTTTTCAGATTCATTGCTTTTCAACGCCAAATTCTGTAGGTTTGGTTTGCATTCCTTGTTATAAGATACATAACTTGTGTTTGGCTATTATATGTCTTCCAGAATATTTGCCTGTATTTTGTTTAAATAGGCCCAGCTTAGCAAGTGATTCAGATCAGTGAATGACTCTTCTCTCTTCACAGTTATCTAACAATTTTTGTCTCATCTGCAAATTTTATCAATGGAAGTTTTATATTTACTCCATATTGTTGTTGAAAATGTTGACTGGATTCAGGTCTAATAACAATCCCAGCAGAAACAATCTCCACCCTACTGATCACTATTTTTGAGACATGTCAGTTCCAATCCTTAACCCATTACTTACTGAATCGCATATCGGGGTTCAATTATCCTGCCTGTGATTTTTGCCTAGCACTGTGGTCTCTAATCTGTATTGTCTACGTTTGACTTAAACTGTATGATGTTTGTCACTTAACTTACACAGCCCTGAGCACACTGTTTTTGTTCAATAAATAATATAAGTAAGTCCCTTATACACCTCTAACTTGCTGCATACTTCATTTATTTCGATGTTCTTCTGAGTCTCCATCTGGAGACGCATTTAATTCATCATGATTCTATTTTTCTCCCAACCTTCTGACTGATAAGCCCTAAAGCCTTAATAACACCTGTTACATGATTGTTGCAAGTAACAGAAAGGGTAGATGTGGCTTGATATAGCTCTTCAGGATCAAACAATACCAAGCAACATTAACTAGTGACTTCGAAGTGGCATGAAGCTAAGACTCAACTCCTGACTGCAAGTGGTCATACAGTGTAAATGGAAATGGAGGTGCACAAATAATCTGAAGGACAAATAACTGGCTCAGTGAACTGGAAAAACCACTGGCATAAAATCAACCAGGATCACATTTTTTGGCTGTCAGATTGAAACAGTAAATATCAACTCCTCTAAAATTTATGAATGGAATTCTAAATGCCAAATTATAACTACAAAAACATACTTAAAAATAAATAAGTAGACAACTGATTCTTAAATTGCACATTGTGGCGGGGCCACTTTAAAGCAGCAAACAGGCAGCAGCCAGGTGCCTGATGAGGACAGCCATTTTGGCCCAGGAGTATAAACTGGGCTGCAGTTTGCTCCAGCAAGGAAGGAGGAAATGTCAGGCTGAGAGGCTGCTCTGGCTAGAGTTCAGGAGGTAAGGGCACCCTGTGACATATCCTATAGAAAGCCTGAGATATAAACCATAAATCATGTACCTAAATATTAAGCAATAATAAACTAGCCAAAATGTTCAGAGTAGGGTAGAGTCTTGATCACTTGAAGAACAGTCATGGCAGGTATAGAGGACATGGAGAGCCTGAAACGAGAGAACTTTGAGGGGCTATTACGGGTGAGTGAGCTAGAGGAAAACATTGCACGGATAGAGTGGGAACTGGAGATGGCTCAGTCACAAAAAGAGCAGGCGGAGGCCAAAGTGGCCACTTTAGAGGCGCGAGTACAACCAGGAAAGAAGGAGGGCTCTAAAGAAATGAGGCGCTTAATGGCAGCAGAGGCAGAGAAGGCTCGTGCAGTAGAACGACTCGTAGCAGAGGAAGCTAAGAAAAGTAGGCAGAGAGAGGAGAAATTGCGAAAGATGCAGAAACGAATGGCAGTATGGGAGAAGAAATCCACAGAACCTGATATGGGGGAACAAAAAGAAACGAAACAACGTCTGGAGGTATCCAAGAACCTCATAGCAGCCCTCCAGGAAGAAATCCGCGACCAAGC
This sequence comes from Alligator sinensis, assembly GCF_000455745.1. Lineage (NCBI taxonomy): Eukaryota > Metazoa > Chordata > Crocodylia > Alligatoridae > Alligator > Alligator sinensis. Next base: position 4,374,130 of record NW_005841847.1, on the reverse strand, counting down.
GGAACAGATGGAGATCATGAGGGAAAACGTGGAAATATGGCAAGAGAGATGTGACCAAGCTGAACGTTTGGTTGAGGAGCTTAGAAAGAAGCTGGCAGAAAATCATGTACAGGTAGAAGAAACCAGAAAAGTAATAATAAGAGAAATGGGGAGAATGAAAGAATATACAGCCAGTCACGAGGCACTGCAAGACCTGAAGCGGTCCCTCGAAATAGAGGTAGAGAGTAAAACTAGAGAGTGTGTGGAGTTGCAGGCCCGGTGGCAAAGGGTGGAGGAGGAAAGGGACCAATGCAGGGAAGAGATGCAGTCCCTGAAAAGCTTGCTAAAAGAAGGTACAGCTGGTGAGACAGCTGCACTGCAGGAGAGTGACCAGCGGCTAGTACAGACTGCCCAGGCACAGAGAGAACAGCTAATCGCAATAGCTAAGCAATTGGAGGAGCATGTGTCCTGGACTACTATTATGTGCCAGGAACAGTGGCAAGAGCTGGGAACCTTGAAAGGAAGTCTGGGAGAAGCAGGGGAAGCGATAACAAAGGAAATAGAGAAGGTAAGAGAATATATGGCCAACCATGAGGCATTAGAAAAGCAGAGACAGTCCCTGGAGACAGAGGCAAAAGCCAGAACACAGGAGTGTGCACAGTTGCAGGCCCAATGGCAAAGGGTAGAGAAAGACAAGGGCCAACTGAGGGAAGAAATACAGTCCCTGAAGGCCCTATTAAAAGAGAGCGCAGCCAGGGAGCTAGCATACCGAGAAAAGGTTGAACAACAAGCAGTACCGGCTGCTCAGATACAAAGCAAGAGACTGACCATGATAAGCAGCCTGTTGGAGGAACATGCCTCCATGATTAAGGCAGGATGCGAGGAGCACCTGAAGGAGTCTAAAGGCTTGAAAGAGACCCTAATAGACACAGAAAGGCTAATTGAGACTGCACAGCCCCTGCTTCTAAAGGTCCTGAGAAATCCAGAACAGTCCAGCGACGTGGGCTTAGAAATCCCTAAAGAAGAGGGAGAACGAAAGCAGCAGGAAAAAAATATAAAGATGGAGGCGCTCTCCGGGATAGACTCAAGGATGAGAGAAGAGATCACCTCCATAGTCACGGGGTGCCTGAATCGGAGATGGGGCCGCTGGGCAAGCCAGTATAAAGAGGAATTAAATGACTTGAGAGGAAAGGTGGAGAAATTAGCCAGCAAGTGCAAGACGGAGGTACTGACAGTACCGAAAGAGGTACAACAGGTGAAGCTAGAGAAAGAAGGACAGCTAAGACAAAAGAACCAGAGTCCAGAAATGGCAAAGGCTCTGGTGGATAATAGAGCAGATAAAGCTTTCAAAGGGGAGAGAGTGGCAGAAGCCCAGAGTAAAGGAAGAGTACAGGGGCCTAAATTGGAAAGAAGGGGCCAGAACCCCAGGGAACTTAAGGGGGGAGGAGAAGGACATCTCAAGCTCCACCCTAAGAATGAAATATCCAGTCCTGCACAGAAGCAGGGACCAAACCAAATACAAATGGTAGGTCAAGCTAAGGAGGCAGAAGAACTCTCTACACCAAA
>NW_005841847.1:4366570-4370288 GCF_000455745.1 Alligator sinensis | reverse complement strand
GGGCGAGAATTAGAGGGTGCCTTGGGCCGGCCTGACACGGAGCGAGGGACCTTAAGGAGCACACAGCCCTCCGCGAGGACCCCGCCGTGACAGCCTCCAAAGCATGAAATGTTGGTCTTGTTCTCTTGGCACCTCAGCCTACTCTTAATGAAAACTATAGCAAAATGCCAATTGACTTCAAACAAGAGCAAGTTCTTTGCCTTCAAATATTTTAGCTGTTTCATTAGTTAGATAAAAAAATACTTAACACTATACTTACGGGAGAAGCACTTCTTGAACGTTATTCCAGATTGATTTACCCCCTACTATTATTGCAAGCTGAGTGGTAAGTTCTAGGAGACATCCACCTGGATCACACTACAGGTTAGAAAGGCATGAAAAATTCTCAAAGCCATGTTATGCTTTGGGCACAAGTGAAGTGTTCTTTTTAAAAAATGAAGTACAAATTTTATTTCAATTAATGTTATTTTAACCGTTTTTAAAAACAGAACAACTGAGGTAAAACCTTCTACTAATTGTGACTTTTGTCTAAATAGACTAAATCTGACACTTGTCTAAGCAGGCACGTTCCAGGCTATGCAACCTCCTCATGCTGCACTGTCAGCATAAGAAGATCACTGCCAAACAAGGGGGTTCTCAGTGGATGGTTGAGGACATTGTGCCACCTACTCCCCAATGCCAACATATCTAGCCTGCCCCGAGAGAGAATCCGAGTGACTGGACCTTTGTTATGCTCTGCTAAACCCCAGCTATTATAGCAGTCCCTATAATAAGGGTACGTTGACAGTCAGAGGATTTTTAGGAAACTTTCAAACTACTATAAATTGTGCTGGATGCTGATATACTATGCAGCTGGCCTAGAACAGGGCAAGCAAGGGACAAGGCTATATTTTGAACCCCTGTTTCTGAGGTGCATTGGGCATTCCCTGGCTAATACCTCTAACTGCTAATAATTAGGATGTTGTAGTACATTCTTACCTCCTCATTCCTGTATTTTCCTAGCCAATAAACTGGGTCCCCAGGGTAACCTACAAATTTGCCCTTAAAGAATGCAATGTAGAAACACGAAGAATAATAGTTGACAAACTGGAATAAGAACATCTTCATGGTCAGGCTGTTTTCATAATCAGTCTGTGTTCTTGGAAGTTCTGTAGTTAAAAAAAAAAAAAAAGTGTTAACCCATGAATGACTTTGGAGCCTCAGTCAAAAAATCTGCATGAGCCTTGCATGCCAGAATACAACTACATCATTATTATCTATGTAGTTTAGTACCTCTTAATATACTGTAGCTATTATGCTAATTCTAAGACTGTATTTGTTGTAAAAAGTAAAGAGTGTATTTGTGGCAGGGTACTGTTTGTGCCTGCCACTTTAAGGGCCAGAAGACAGCAGCTGGCAGGGGGCTAATGAGGGCAGCCATTTTGGATTCAGGGCTGCCCATATAAACAGGGCATTTTGCTGCTGGAAGGCCAGGAAACAACATCACCTGGGTTCAGGGCTGTTGGTATCACCTGGAGGTAAGGGAGGAGCTGAAGGGGATGGTCAGGAGGCTCCTGGTCCTGGGCATGACCTAAAACTGTACCCTGATGGGAGTGGGTGGCCTGGTGGGGCTCTCAGCGGTGCAGCAGCCCCCAGGAAATGCCAGGCCAGTTACCACCCTGGTGAAAGGCGGGTCAGGGTGCCTTAACCCCTAGCCCCCACAACTGGGTGGGCTACCCCCTTTCTAGGGTCTAGAAGGTGGACCCCTGAGAGTGAGAGTCAGGCTATAGACTCTTAACCTGTCTTGACATCCCCCGACTGGTCCATGCTGGGGCCAGGACTGGAAGGGTCGAAGGGCTGGGGGCCCACCGCGAGGAACGCCCAAGAGCTGAGGGCCTGGGGTTCCGACTGGCCTGGAGGTGGGCCAGGGCTAGTAGAGCCGAAGGTCCCGGGGGGACCACACCCATAAGGGGGAAGCAGCTCAGGGAGCTATGCAGCCAGGAATGAAGGCAGAATAGGCTGCCTGAACGGAGGGATCTAAGTGGGGTCCAACTAGTAGGATTCTGAGGCCCAGTGCGGGCCTGTGATATGGATAACATCTGGATGCCATCTGTGAGGCTTGGGCTGCGGTGTAGGGGAGGAACGGAGCCGCAGATAACGCCCCCTGGCATCAGGGCAAGAAACAGGCAGCCTCCCGCTTATTAACATCTAAATTAATTAATTAACAACAAGGTGTGGCGGGCGAGAAGGCGGGCAGGTAGCCCAGGAACAGGTGGGCAGGCCACTGGAAAATCGGCCCCGAGAAGTCCCCTGTTACACTATTCTTTGACACTTAAAGAAAAAAGACTAAGCAAAAATTCAGTATCGCTCACAGAAAAAAGCCTGGCACACTCAATTTATAACATAATACTTTGAACTGATGAAAATAAAACAATATTGAAATACCACACTACTTTACGCATCTAAAGATTTGTTGAAGAAAACATAACTAAAGTAGAATAGCAACTTTAATGCAGCTGGCCTGGTCAGAAACAAATAGTAATATTTGTGACTGTTTATTTATTTGATAACACGGGAATAATTTCTAGCTTTGGAATGGTGACCTTATTATATCTATTTATAAGAAAAAGGCTATTCTCTCTATAAACAAAAGCTAATTTAATTGAATGTGTTGTGTTACTGATGTTTTCATAAAGCTTGGATATTATAGTAACCTTCTTTGCCCTGTCTGTTTCACAAATACAATGCTGTAAATAATTGATCTTTCATGCTGGCTATATAAGAAGTTTTGATGCAAGATGTTAAGCATCTTATTTCTTTGATAGCAGTGAAATTTTGAACTCGAAAAATTCTAGAAGTCATTGAATGCTATGTTGAGAAAATTCCAAAATGCATAGTACAGCTGGTATTTATTGAAATTCTTATTATAAGAGTAATATTGTCTTTTATTGTTATCTTAGACAAAGTTTCTATCTTAGCTACAACATAACCTTACCATAGTCAGTAATCATGATTGCCACTTTTTCATAGATGATGTTCAGAATCATAATGATTATAAAGCTGATGATTGAAGCAGTGACTGAAGTGGCTGTCTGTGGAGTCAGGTACTTCTGGATTGCCTCTGTTCCATTAATGTGCCGTGGAAGTGTTGAAGAAAACACAAGAAAAACTGAGAGTCTGTAGATGATGATTCCAATAACAGAAGCAATAATCAAGAGAATCTGAAAACACAGTACGGTAAATATATTTGAGTTAAATAATTTGGGTTGGGAAAAACAGTGAGTTTAAAATATGTATTACATAGGGCAAAGTGAAATGGATTGGACTCTCCTTTTACCCTAGCTCATAAGGTTGTTCAGCGCAGATAAAGGTCAATGAATTAGAATCCATAAAAAGTCATTGTACAGCACACATGCGAGAAAAAGGTATGGACTATTTTATAGCCAATAATAATGTTTGTAGCTATGCAAGCTAAGATAATGAGGAGGGCAATCAAATCTTATGATGGTCATTTTCAGGAGTTAGGAAGGAATCTTTTCTTCCTCTTACTCCATTTATTTAAAGCACTGCATAACTGGCAGGACTGCACAATGGATGAAAATCCCTGTAGAAGAGGTGGATACTGTTGTTGTTAGTGACGCAAAATAAGCAACTGCACCCAAGAGAAACAGGCAAATTTTAAGCAAAGTCATCTGATATGCATTGGTTGAAACCATACTTTCCTAGTCAGTGGTCTCTT
>NW_005841847.1:4340882-4366539 GCF_000455745.1 Alligator sinensis | reverse complement strand
TCCCTGATGAAGTTCCCTATGAAAGCTCATGCTCTGAACCAGTTAGTCTCTAAAAGTGCTTATATACATGCTCCGGGAGAGAGGCACTTTATTTAGAGTGACTCTGAGAGCTGCTCTAATTAAATTACCTGGACCATCATGTGTATCAGCACCCCTGCACTGAAAAATGGCGGCGCTCTAATTAAAGCACCCCTGCCGCAATCTTTCAGCACGAGGACACTGGTACATATGATGCTGGAGTCTGCTGAAGTGTGGTAATTACCATGCTACAGCAGCCTCGATTTAATCGAATCTGCGCTGACATGCTGTAATTAAAGTGTGTTGGAGCAGCCTCACAGCGCCACCCCCCCAAATCTGCCTCTGGAGATTAGAGGGCCAATCAGGTCCTGGGCTCCACCAGCCCAAACCTACTGATTAGGCAGGGGATGGCTATATCTCAGACTCTAGGGCTGCCCAATGCCAGATCCTCATGCTCCGGTGAGCATTGGGATCTATCATGAATCAGCTCCAAATGCCACATATTCAATTTAATGTGTGATACAAAGAACCACAAAAATATTCTACAATACATGTGAATCCACATACATGTTAATGCAAATGTATGGTGAGATAATACAGTAAATATAACAGGTTTACTATTTGTGGTGCATTTAACACCTTAATTGCACCACAAATCTAATATCTGCCAGAGTCTTCTGGTGCTATGATGCCCTAGTTTATGCCTCCCTTCAGTTTTGTGACCTCTGCTACTTCTTCTGTTTCTATTTTTATTGTTGGCTATCAAGCTGTTTAGATTGTAAGTTGCTTGGAGCAAGGAGTGTCTCCTATTATTTCTGTAAAGTGACATGTACTCCCATTCCCCTCCCCCACTGGCCACCACTATTAGATACTTAATAATGCAAATTCCGCAAACAAGTCACAAGATCTTGCAATCTGGAGCCAGCCCTTTTAATGCCAGCAGCCAGCCAGTGTTCTTTTTACTCTGCTCCAGTTGTGGGAACATTGAGCACAGCCTCTTCTGTGTTGGCCAGCCAGTGAACTTTATCACCCTTGGGCCCCAGCACTAGTCCCTGGTATTTGTAATGATTTCTAATTATGGTTTACGTTGCAGCTCTAGGAGCGCACAGGGCATTTTCACATGTGCTCTAGGGATGAGGGGGATAGCACTTCAATTAGAGAGGCTCCAAGAGCCGCTGTAAGTAAAGTGCCACAGTGTCTCGTGTATCAGTGTCTCCACATTTCAAGATGGTGGCAGGGACTAGTTCAAATGCCCTCAAACTAGTTCAAGTGTCCCCACCACCGTTTTGAAGTGTGGGGACACTGATGCATGAGACATGGGAGGCTGCTGGAGCACGGTAATTACCACACTCGATTAATCAAATCTGCTCGGAGCAGCCTCTGTGCTTGGGTACAGGAACCCACAGTATATTAAAACATGGAGCTTTTAAAAGTGGCTGCTTTGGGCCTGTTTGCCATCTTACATATTGTTTCATGGATGACTGAATTCTTTCAAGTTTTAGTTTTAATTAAGGAGCATCATTAGGAAGATTAAAGCACTCCCAGCTTTGCTCTTTTAAGTGAAACAAAAAGCTGAAAGAGGCCCAGTAGTCTGCAACGTGGCACTAAAATGAAGGGCTGGAACAAGTATGAAATAAACTGGCAAGGAGGAAGGAGAGTGCAACCAAATCTATCCCTAAAACCAGTCTCTTTGCTGCACCTAGCAGCAGAGCATTTAGCTGAAAATAATGACAGAAGAAACAAAAGACACGCATTTTCAAACCAGCTGATCAATGATAACTACAAAATTTGCTATGCATATGTATGGAATTGTATTCACAATTATCTATTTTGCCTGTGTAACAGTATTTTGATTGATGAACATTTGTGCACATATGTACATGCTTCATGGGTTCAATTCCAGCATTGACACAGTATTGGAAAATTCTGACCACTATGTCACTTCATAGGTTCATGTATTAGTTCACTGGTTGTTGTTTGTTTTTTTTTTTTAAATGCTCTGAAAAATAAAGCTTGTCAGATGAAAGACCAATGGCATTTTTACCCAGAAAAAGACTGCACTTGTACAGCAGGTCATCCTGATACACTTTCCACAGGCTGTGTATGGAACACGTTCTTCTTCCTATAAAGAAAGTCAATTTAGAGGTAGATTAATAATACCATTGCTCATACACATGAGCATCTATACATAGAAATAGATATCTATATAGTTAGATATCCACACACACACATTTTATATATTTGTTGTGGGATTTGTTTGTCATGTTGCAGTATTTAGAACAGAAGAACAAGACTAGGACTTAGTTTCATTTTCCAGACCTGATTTTTGCTATGTCACCATGGCAGTTTGAATAGGCCCAAGTTCTCAAACAAATGTCTACTGGCTTTGGTTGTCAGCTTGAGACACCTAGGGATCCAAGAATCTACTGCTCAATTGCTCAGCCCATCTGAAAACCAATCCCCTCAAGTTTGGCATCCAAAAGTTCTCAGTGAAAATTAGTGGACACTGAAAATCTGGACTTAAACCAGCCTCACTCTGGCAGTATGAGACTTAGTCAATGTTTTAAAAGATGCTTGAAATGCTCAAATGAAATGTGCTACTTAGTAGAATTTTTTTTTTTAGAAAATTCTTCACAATTTGTGGCAACTATTGATCCTCCTGGATCATGGTGTGTGCATGAGGGCCACCGAGACCTTCGATGCATATGCTTGGCAGGATTTTTTTTGGAAAAGTGGAGGCTACCCAGACCTTCCATCCTCCCTTTAGGCCACTGAGACAGAATCCAAAGACCAGACTGAGTCCAGATGTTTGGTGCCTCCGTGGCTGTAGATGTATAAGTGTCTGGGAATTGAGCCTAGGTCTCCTGTGTGGTAGACAAGGATCCTACCACTGAACCACAAGGGATTCCCTCTTCACACTTTAAAATACCCAAAAAGAATTATCCTTGTCCAGTAAAGATAGCACACGACATAAAAGAATCAGTCATTTAGGACAGGTTGTTACCATATGCGGCTAGCTTCAGAACTCCTTGAGTTTATTTATTTATACACATTAATGTAATATGGATAGAAAATTAAAGAAATGCAAATAATCAAATAAATGCTGTGGTGATGTATTAACACAAAACTAATAAAAATGTGAAACTAACCCTGATCTGGCATGATCCATTAAAACTAGAGCTACTTAAAAATATGTAATAAGCAGAGATCTAAACTAAGATACTCATAAATATGAATCCTGTTTTCACTGCAAGGAGGATTATCATCTCCCTGTGAATTTACTATTACCTCTCTTATTAGCATCCACATATGCTTGGCAACAATACCTCTTTGTACTCCTTTCACCCAAAAACATCTTTGGATATAAATACAATTTTTTTATCCTGCATTCAATCTTGTTTTCCTGACATGTCCACAGGCAAATAACTGAGAAAACTGGTGACCACTGTGGGCTTCTCACAACAAAAATTCCTACCCCAATGGATAACTTGGAGTAGGAGCACTATTCTGTGGCACCAGAGCTTGTTACTGAAGTCTTGCTAGCTTTTAGGAAACTCTCTACTACTAAATCATCCCACTTACATAGTATCATGGTTACAGAAATCTATCAGTCCCCAAGGTTGCAATGATCAGCACAGCCATTGGCAATGGTAAATTTGATTTCTGGCCTTCCATTTTAACCTGATACATTGTGGGCGTGTCTAAACTTGTGCATTTACTGCACAGTAACTGAAATTACCGAGCAGTATGGGCACGTGTCTACACGTGCACACCCATACTGTGCAGTAAATATGGTAACTTATGCTGACTTGAGCGTAAATTGGATACCTGCATCATGCAGGTATCAAATTTATGCCTGATCAATTACTGCTCAGTAACACACATGTAGATGCCTTACTGCGCAGTAACACTGTGTGTGTGGACTGACTTGGGACTAAGTTTAGTCCCAAGTCAGTCCACATACAGGATTAATGTGCTTTAACACCTACATGTGTAGACACTGGCCTTTTCTTACCTACTGCACAGGAAATTGGTGTAAATGCACATGTAGACACGTCCAGTGTTGTGCAATACTATTTGGTAAATCAAGCTACCAGAGTAGATCTTCAACTCACTGACTTTGTTGAAGTAATTCTGATTTATACCAACTGAACAACTGGCTTATCATGTTGTGAGGTTTTTCCTTAAATTTCTAGCTTTGTGATAGTTTTTGCTATGCTTAATTGTAAAAACATTCCTTACCTGTGTAATTTCATTCATTACTATGTGAGTGCATCGTGCTTCATATTCTGGCCGTATTTGTTCTTCCTGCTCTAGGAACTCAACAGTGTCCCATTCATATTCCAGTTCAGCCTGCCGACGCTTCCAAAACTCCAGAAACAAAGTAACTAACCAAACAACAAACAACTAGAGCTATATCACATGTGCACTGTACACTGTTTTGACCTCTTGGGCTGTAATATGTGGATCATTAATTTTCTATATCGCTTTCTGCAGACATGGAATAAAATCTTTACTGGCTAGTGGGATGCTGCTAAGTCTTTATGAGACAGAAAATAACAGGATCTTTTTCTTTACCAAATTACTGCTTTGATTATGTAGGTACTATTATGACATAAACCTCTGCATGAATGGTGTATAAGCACCTGCTGAAGATGCATGGAAGTTTATTTTCTTTCATGAATATGTAAAAAATATGAGCAACTTGGATTTTACATTGTGGGATTTTTTTGAAAAAAACTTATTATGGGATGCAAAGGAAAAGGAGTTTTTTGGTTAATCAAAGAAAAAATGATGTTTTAAAAAGAATACCTTAGCAATTTGCCACAGGGAAAAGACTAACATCCATTTATTACCATATATACTTACTCAGTACATGCCTGCACCAGGTTTTCCAAAATTAGTTACAGTGAGTATACTGAAATCAAGCATGCACTAAGTAGAAAGCTCTATGGATTAGACTGAATATGGTCCTTGCACCAATACATAGGCCTAAAAGAGAGTTGTTCCTCCCTCACCTATGAAAGACCTCCCACAGGAGCAGTCCCTTTGCTCTCTGCTAAGCACAAGGACAACTCATTCCAAGCAGGTGGTGAAAAAAGTTATAGAAGGGGCCTTTCTATCCTTTCCAGTACACCAAAGGAAACAATCTCCTGCAGTATCTTTCCACTGGGTTTGGTCCCCAGGATAAACTAAAAGAGTGTATAGGTAGCTATGATTTGCAACAGCTGCAAAAGGCCCTCAAGAACTAGCTAGATGGGGAATACTGAAGTCTAGACCCATCCTAGTTATGCCCCTCACCCTGCCACTATCCCAGTGCTAGCAGTCAGGGAAGGTTCTGGGTCATAAAATATGCTGTGTATCACTGGAAGATCTGCTTGTGCTTGGGGTGCTCAACCCCTGGCCTCGGGTCAAAGCTGGCCCTGGGAGACAAATCATCCTGGCCGTGGGGAACTCTGTAGGCTAGACACTTGGTCCTGCATGCTGCAGAGTTGTGCAGGGCCATACAGGGGGCAGTGTGGGGTCCTGAGGCCCAATCCCAGTGTGCAGGCACTCAATCTGGCCCACAGACCAGCCCTGTGCCAGTCATTTCACCTGCAAGACCAAAAGGTTGAATACCACTGGCTTATGCGAAGGTCATCATCAATTTCCTATCCAGTTTATCTTTCCAGCTGTTCTGTGCCATTCAGGCTTTGGAGCTATGACCCATCTGTTGCCTATGTTTTATTCTTAAGAGGCATTTTCTAATCATTAAAATAAATTACTTTGAGATCCAAATTCCAATCCTGTCTCTGCATCAGACTTACTATATTACTTCAGGCATGTGTCCTTTACTACAAGTTCTACTGGCATAGCTATGTTGGCTGCAAATATGAAAATCCCGGTATTCCCCAGCTAACAAAACTTTGTGCTGGCAGAGCTTCTGTTGTTCAGGGCAGTGGTTTAGATATGTTGTAAAAAACCAAACAAACTCCTAATGGCATACACTGTGTCTCCAGGAGGGAATTCTATTGACACTGCTACAATAGCAGAAGGTTAGTAATCATAGTCATAGAAAATTAGGGTTAGATGGTACCTCTGCAGATCATCTAGTCTAACCCTGTGTTCAAAGTAATGTAGATATGCTACTCTGCACAGGGTACTGTGAGGCTTTTCATTTATATTTTATGGTGCTTTGAGATCTTTGAAAAAACATAAAGCAGGAGTACACTTAATACATCTAAAAATGCAACATTTTGTAAGTTATTTTATACCAGAGTCTTACAATTCAATGACAAGTGCAATTAAAGAGCACCAGAACCAAGGGTCATTTGGGTTCACTAAAGTTTTCACTTAGCTACCAAAATATCATTCACCTCTGTATAAAATGGATTTATGATATGAATACTAATAGACTGATGGAGCCATTATAGTAACTATGGAGCTTTTAACTTTCAAACTATAAATTCTGGAATAAAATACAAAACAGAAAATCATGATTTTTAACTAAGATGCAAATTACACATAAGCTATCGCAACAACAATGAAAAGACCAAATTAACATCAAGATGCTCTAAGTCTGATGTAGGGAATTTCCTGCTGGTATCCTGAATTTTGCACATCTTTGAAAAAGTCTTCTTTTGAAAAAAAATATTATATTTAATTTAACAATTCATTTAAAGAAACAGTTACTATAAAATAATGTCTCATTATCATAATTTGTCAATTTCTTGTCAGTTTATGTATATTATTAAAAAATGTTACTCAAATTGTCTTCCGTCCACTGCTTTTCATGCACCACTAACATAAAACTTACTTTCATAACTCTTTTACTAGCGTTTAAGTCATTGTTATTCTTAACCACCAATAAGTTTGTCCCCTGGTTAAGAGGGTACGGTTAAAGTTAATTCATTGTTGCTAATATGGACAATCCAGTGAAATGAGACAGTTTCTGGGCAAACAAGCTTTGCCTGGTCCACTGAATCCAATACCAAATGGCTTCGTCAGTGGAAATATCCTAATTAAAGAGACATTTAGCCTGCCTTAAGATGTCCCTAGAGTATAACTACTGTATTTTTAGCATATCAGTTACTTAAATGAAGAAGGAAGGAAAAAGTTACTGGAGGATATAATAACCATCTCTGTTTTTCCATTGCCTGCTGCACTCATACGGCTGCTAGTAGGCATAGACATTTCCAAGACACTTTGGGAGAAAAACAGTTCATTTGCCAGACACACACAAACATGTGGTTCCTGCTGGATCAATACTTGGAAGTTCTAATCTCTTTTTGCTTTTCTCCAGGTCTAACAGAATGAAGGAAAACTGAAAAACAACATTACTATCTGTCCCTTTAATTGTAAAGAAACCCTTTTTATTTTGCTAGAAAGAATTATGGGGCATGCATAGGTCTGGTGGTGACTCCCCTACAGTGAAACTGCTGAACACTAGACACTGAAGTAGTTGTAAAATTTTAGCCACATTTTTAGCTGATGCTGTAGGTTTGGCTAAAATGAGATGAAGAAACCACAGTTAAAAAGGAAAACCTTGAAAATGACTTACCCCATATTCCCATAAATACTGCAAACACTAGTGTTCCAAAGCTATCAAACATGCAGAGTTTCTAGAAAGAATTGAAAATAAAGTAGAGGGTTAATATATAATACTCTGGGGGGGAGGGGGAGGTTCTTATACAAAACAAGAAGATAAGTTACTTGTTGCATATTTTGATGATATCTTTTAAACTTTTATACGGTTAATAAGCAATCTCCACCTTTTCTCATAGCATTTTTCTAATGTTAACCACTCCACAATAAATAAATGGAAAAAAACTAAATCAAAATATGACCCAAATATTCAGTAAAAGAATATAAAAATGGCCCAGTATCAATACACCATCTGTTTACTGGACTGAAGACCGTACATTTCAGTTGACACATATGTATTTATACATACGTTAGAAGTAGTAAAATATAAAATGATAAAAAATCTACTGGGTTAATAAGAGAACATTATTTCAATATGGTAAGTAACAGAAGGTGGGCAGAAGGCAGGGTAGATATGCACCTTTCTAGACTAACAGAAGGTGGGGTCATCCTCTGACTATTTTTACAACACCCCTTCCCTATTATTTTACCTTCCTCTCCCCTTTAGATTCCTGTGCTAAAGAACAAAAAATCATTAGAATTGACTGAAGTTTTCCCAATCAGCAGTTTATCTGATTGAAAAGTTAAAAATGAAGCTTTGTAGAGGCTAAAACAAGTTGCACACTTCAATCAAATTCAGTGAACAGTTGAAACTGTGATTTGCTCCCATCCAATGAGAATCGGAGAAAAACTAGAAAAATTTGAATTTTTTTTTTCATTTTCTAAACAGAATGGCCTGCTGTCATTGGGAAATTCTCTTTTGAAATCTAAGTCAGCTAAATTTAACTGATACAAAGAATAAAAGTAAAAAACACACCAAAATATAACATATATACCGGAATCCAAGATGACTTCAAATTTAAGATGACCCACCAAAATTTAGATTCTATACATGGAAAATTATAAATTTGTTATAATTGTTCATTTATACAATTTAATTAGTGGAAGGTCATCTTAAATTCATCCCTGACTGTCCCTGCCCCTACCTTCTGCTGCAGCTGTATTCCTCCAGGGCAGTCAGAAGCAGTACAGCTGTAGCCCAGCTAGGAAGAAGTGACAGCAGCTCCTGACCAGGCTGGGTTGGGGCTGTGGGGACTGAAGCCAAAGCAGAAGCTAAAGGGGGAGAGGGCAGGCACAGGCTTGGGGGGGGAAGGGGAACAAGGAATGTGGGGGGGACAGGCTGCAAGTTCCTGCTTGTACCCTGCAGCCAACCCTGCACTCCCCCTGGCCATGTGCCCCCTCTCCAACTGAATGAGCTGTTCCAGCCTAGGGACGTGGCTGCTCAGGTCTGGGTTCAGCCAGATAACTGGGGGGGAAATCTCATTCATGTAAATAGAGTAAAGCCAAACATTCCATTTTAGATTTAACAAAATGCTGTATTTCACCCAAACCCAAGTATTTTTAGTTTTTTGTTTTGATGAGAAAAACCAAAACTTTTTCGTTAAGGGTCCAGCTGAAATTCATTTATTGACTTTTCAGTTGACCCGCTGAATTAAAAAAAATATCAATGATTTGCACAGTTCTTGCAACTCTTCAGAAATCAGACTGGGAAACACTGTGACATATTTACCTATAAATAGTACAGGTGAAAACATAAAAGTTATTGTAACTGAACTTACAAAACACATTGGTAGGCTGCAAACAACAACTTACTTTAGAGGATTCACAGGTGATGGTGAGATTCCAGTATGTACATTCTCGATCACACTGAGGGCACATTATGATATTGCCTCCTATGTTGGGATCACACACTTCTTGGCTAAAAATAAAATCACTCATTCACACAAACATAAAGCCAAGCTCTCTTCAAGGCTTGTCGATGGTGTGAGGACTAGGTGAAGTAAGGAATAAACTGCTTGACACACAGTTTTCACACTTTGGGCCCTCCCCCCATTTTCATACTTAGCCTTCAGTTTACTGCACATTAGATAATACAGAACAGCAGGAAATATCTGCTGTTATGCTTTGCAGTATGCTCTAAAGTAGCTCAGTTTAAGAATAAAACAAGTAAAAAATCTTAATTGCACTGTTCCTTTTTAAGGTTTTGGGGTGACTCTGTTAGCTGACAAATATTCTGTGGGCAGATTACCCTCTGTTACCCCTTTCCACAGCTTTCAATAGAGCTATTGGAGGAGGGGACGGTTGTAGATGAAAAAAACAGGGCTTCTGCCTGCCAGGCTATAGAAAGACTGCAGAACTACTTAGAAGTGGCAGAAGTAGTTTGCATGGTTCTAGCTACAGAAGAAAAAGGAGGACCAAATTGACAGGTACAGAGAAGGATGACAGAAAGAACAGTGACTGGGTACTGGATGGTGCTCTACTTAAACATGCTGTGCTGCTCCATGTGTAACATCTCCAAACCAGAAGGAGCATAACTGCATCACACAGTCTATGCCCAGGATAACTGTTTCAGCACAGCTGCCTAGTGGGGAAAATTAGTACAGAATATGTTTGAACCGTACATCAGGTACCTCCATGATCTCATGATAGGAGACAAAAAGGGGGACTATCTTGTTTAGTTTAGCAAAACAGTGTTTGATACAACTTTTAATTGCTCTCTATAAATACATCAAGGACGGTAGACACTAGAGAGGGAGACTTAAGTTAAAGGACAATGTTATACAAGCACAAGGAGTGTAAACTGTTCAAGATTAAACTTAGGTTATAAACACCATTTGAATTCCCAGCCATTGTTTTTGTGTCATAGAGGAGTAAACCCTCCTAGCCTTAAGGAGTTGATTAATGTATGAATGAGATTATATAGTGATATTGCCTGTGACAGTAGAGAAGCTGGATGTGTGACTCAGGAGGCCTCTTTCATTCATCTGTCCTAATGTTCCTATGAGTAGGGATCTGTATAAGTTGGTTCTAGTAGCCCCTCCTTAGTCAACATCTCTCTCCAGGATATAACGGAGGAGTAGAGGTCTCTAACACATCCGTGTCATCAGATTGCCTGTTTTCCTTCTATTGAAAAGGTGGAATGAGCAGCTGAGCACCTTCAGTTTTAAGATGTTTGTTTTAACAGGCCCACCTGCCCTATGTGAAAACACTTGATGAGAAAGTTCTTACTCTCCCTTAGGGAGTAACATACCTAAAATGACACGTTACATTAACTTGTTCTGAAGCTAAGATTTTTCACTGTTTGTTCTGTATTTGTACACTATATATGGATTTTTGCCCAGATATGTGCAAGTACAAAGAAAATCAGGAAATAAAATCTTCCACAGGAATCAGCATAATGTTCTCTGCATGTCTGCTACTCATCTGCCCACATGACATATTTATCTTCAGATACAAGCCAGCTTCTGCTATCCTTCACGTTCATTTTGTCTCCAGCTTAGTTATTCCATTAACTTGATTTTTGTTCTTGCAAGGATTGATCCACCACCCACTGAAGTCAAAAGGAGCCTGTTCTGTCAGTTCAGAGATTAACTGTTAGAGCAGGCTCTTAATTAGCCCTTTCTTTCCCATACAGTCCTAGCTTCCCAACAGATGTTAATCATTTGATTCTGTTTCAGATGCTCTGCTGTATTTTTTATTTTTTCAGGGTCTGATTGTCTCTGCTTTTCTTTTTATTTCCTTTTACTTATTTTGTAAGCTAGAGATTGTTTTCAGTACATTTCTGAAGCTTTTTTAATGTTCTAGTTGCTTTAATTATGTTCCTCATCTGCCCTTTTCTTCCATGCTGGTTTTTGTTGTTGTTGACATGCATCTCTCTGTAAATTCTGACTTGTAAAGCCTTTGGGCCATAACAGACCATCCATCTTATATCTTAAAAGATGATGGCATGATATGGCCCTTTGTTTGCTTACTTTTTGTTAGGCAGAAGAAAATAAACAAAGAGTATAGGCAGGAACATTTACAATGAGAAAAGAAAAAATGAGGGAAAAAGAGCAAAAGAAGAAGAGGGAACAAGGGGCATAGGGCTAAAAGGCCCCAAAATGTGCTTGCAACCTTTATACATACTCGTCATTTCTGTTGTAATAGTGCTCGTTTGCTAATTCAGTGAACCTCTGCACTAACAGGGTGTACCTTTTTGAGTGCCTAGCAAACTCTGCACTCTTAAGTACATACTCAAAATTTTGTATATATTAGAATATGTTTGAACTGTACATCAGGTACCTCCATGTGCAGTTGTCCTTTGTTATGCATCCATATAAAAAACAGCCAAGTCCAACTACTGCTGCCAGTAACAGCATCTGAGTGTAAAAACCAAGCCAAGCAAAATAGATTCCAATTTTCTCTCCATAATATTTCCTGTTGGGGTGAGGAGGAAAAATACTCTTTCAAGATGCAATAACTCCACATTCCTTTCTCAAATAGCTTCCTATTCCAAATATTGTGAGCCAGACTCCGTTTTCATATTTTTACAGCATGCACTGTGTGATTGCAAAGTGTAACTTACTATATCTGTGAATATGTACCATTTTTATGCTTGCATAGAATATCTCCTTCCCAAATGTAGTTTCCAAAAATGAGATCACTTGTTATAGAAGTTCAGTTTTGGTTAGTTACATATGCATGTACCTATATCTCAGAAACTCAAGAACAGAGCCTGATCAAATGTATAGGCTGATATAAGTATATGTCTATAATAAGCAAACCCTGAATCCTCAATGTACCAAAAAGTAAATATTTGATGTGACTTTTTAGGTCCCTGTGTATTGAACTGATCAAATTGAAACCCACCTGACAAAATCTAACGGCTGCAGTTTGAAAATTTTTTGAGGGTGGGCCCATTCCTTATACAGAAGATATCGTTCACTGGGACAATTGGGATCCTCTGACTTGTGCCTGAAACAAGACTGCAAAACAGAATGCACATAAAACGAGTATCCCACTAAGCCTGTGGTTCTCAGCCTTTCCAGATGTAAGGGATCCCTTGTTAGACTCAAGGCACTCCCTGAAAAAGACTCTCATGCAAAGATGCACACAAGTCCCACTCTAAGTGGAGGTCTGGATTGGGTTTGTAAAACCAAATTGTGAAATGGGTGGAATGCCCTACAAAGAGAGCTCTTTGGAATCTGCAAAAAATATCAATCAGAAAAAAATATTTTAGTTTAATTTTTTGTAGAAAAATTTGTGGTTTCTGTGTCATTTTTTGTGGATTTCCCCAATGGAAATTTAAATACCAAATAATTTCATTTGAAAGCCAAAAAAATCCCTTTGATTTTGACATGCTGCCAGAAGTGCCTCACAGGAACTGTAGCTGGTTCTCCTTGATGAACCAAGTGCCCAGTCATACTGCCTTGTCCTCATGCAACACATAGGTAACATTTTCGAAGCAAAATATTTGAATTTTCAGCTGAAAATTTTGGCTTCTGGGAACTTGATTTTTCTGTGAATAATCAAAATTCTTGGAGAAAAGCAGATGCTTTTTAAAAATAAATAAATAAACTACAGCAAACCTTTAGTTAAAGCCTCCCATTTTCCACAGGAAAATTTTTCAAGGGAGATTTTTGTCCAGCCCTGCTTCACAGTCAGTGAACAGGTGGAATCATCCAGAATGTCCAGATGCATTTTGACATTGTATGGGAATCATACATATGCCCTCAACATTCATTCCTGCATTTGTCAATAAAGAATTGTTCCAAGCATTAGACTTACATCATGAAGAGGAAATGCTGCCTTGTAGATCCCAGAGTCCAATAGTTTGTTAATACCAAACTTTTTCACATTGCCTCTAACTTCATATTCCACGCGGGAAAGAATAAAGTAAACCTGAAAAAAAGCCTCATCTCTCTTACAATTTGTAATTAATCCGTGTAGACCAGGGGTCAGCAACCTATGACCTACAAGCTGGATCTAGCCCACCAAGTGACTGGATCTAGCCTGTGAAGTCCAGGCACCTGGGGCGATTCAGCAGTGGGAGATGCCTGTGGCAATTCTGCAGGAAATTGGCATGGTTTGATGGGGGAGGAGGCATTGTGGGGAAGTTACAGCAGTAGCACTGCGGCAGCAGGGGAAGCAGCACTGGCAGTGCCACTCCGCTAAGACTCAGCAGTCACCTGTGGAGCTAGCTCTGTTTTAGCAGCCTGCCACTGATTGCTGATGCCTGATATAGAGGATAACCACGTTAGCATAGTCACAGAAGTTCGGTGGGGGAAATTCACTGTACAGGGCCTTTGCCCAATTTTAGTACCCTCTTATATTCTACTAGCAAATTGCCCAACAAGAATGACGGGTGGGCAGGGACACATCCCACGTCTGGTGTCCCCCCCTTTGGGTCCGGGTCCATTCTCCCCCTCCTCTCCCTGCCAGTTCGGGTCCAGGCCCATTCCCTCCCTCTTCCCCCCCAGGTCCAGGCCCGTTCCCCACCCCTTCGGCTCCGGGCCCATTCCCCTGCACCTCCCAATGAGGTTTTGGGAGGGTTTTTTTTTTGTAGCAATGATGGTTGTGCTGCTTCTGTTGGAAATAGAAATAAACAGATTTAGGCAAATAAGCCTTTATATTAACTTACAATTCGGCTTCTGGTTGCAGGGTTGAAGAACATGTCTTTGTCCTGAATGTAAAAGTTAGACAAATGGTCCTTTTCAAATGGGGCAGTGAAAAACTCTTGCTCTGGTTTGATGATATTTTCATCCACTCTGAAGAGTCTACTGAACCAGTTGAAAGCTGAATCTCGGGCTTTCAGGTCATTGGGCTGCAGAGGTAATTTGATGTGCATAACCTCAGCATATGTGCATAGCACTTCCCAAGGTGCATGCACTTTTACAAAAATAAGGTGTTCATCCAGGACCTAAAAGGCAATCATATTAAAAATATACTTGTGTGAAAAATTAAATCAAAAAAGTTTTAAAAATCTTTCAAACTACAAGCTTTTCCCATCCTTTTAAAGCCCATGGAAGACCTATTCAAGGCTGTATTCCTTTTCCATTATAGTGAACATCTCATTCACTTCCATGGTAGAGGTAGGCATTGGGAACGTTCTGGATAGAATGGCATTTTTAAAATACTACCAAATCATTGCTTTAAGGGTAACATTTCTGTAAAATATTACAAAGTAATTTAACAAAGCCTTCTGCATAATCATTTATTAACATTTCTATAATTATTAAAAAGATTCTGGTCCATGAGCATGGCAGAATTATCAAAACCTGCAAAGAAAGTACAACACACACATGTTGCAGCATATTCAGTATTGGACTGGTATCCAGAGTTGCCAACCCAAGACAAATTTTTCATGACAACCTGACTCTCTCCAATGCCTGAAGAAGGATGTTTGTGCCCAAAAGCTTGCAAAGAACAATCTTTCCAACTACTGAGTTGGTCTAATAAAAGATATCACATTTACCCAACAAACCTTGTCTGCCTAATGACAACCTGCAAACTTTTGTACCGACACATATTTTGACTGACAGGTTTTACATAACGTAAATGTAACCCTTCTACCAGACCCTGGGCAAAAGTCAAATTTAAACCATAATAAAAAAGTTTGGTTGTCAGTAAAATGTTTTCAGATTATCAATAAAAAAAATGTTTTTAGATTGGTAATCCTACTTGATGGCAGCAAACATTTTACACCACACTGAGGTCCTCTACTTACCCGAACACCCTGAGCCCCCCAACCATACCCTGCACCATGCTGCCCCCCCCGCAGTCCAGCTCCTAGTCTTACACCCACTGGCCCCACTCCCCCCATCCTGGAATGGACCCCCACTGCCTGCCACAGTATTTGAGGCAGACAGGATGGAACAGCACCAGCACATGGCTGGGGGTTGGGGAAGGAGGTACAGAGAATCTCTTGAGCCACAAAGTCCTGAGAAGAGTTCCCTTTAGGGTGCTTCACTTCTCAGACACCTGGTGGTGGTGCTGTGCTCTGTCTGTGTTTCAACACTGGGTGCCTATAGACGTTTGGGGGTCCTGTTCTAAGTCCTGGCACCATGCATTAGAGCACTCTCTTCCCACTCCCCTCACAGATGTTCTCCAGTTGGGTTGAGGGGATTGAGCCTGCCTGCACCCGCCCTGGACAGCAGGCAGGGATGCTCCAGCCTGCTCCCTCCAAGGAGGCTGCTGAATCACTTCACTCCCCAGCCCTGCTCCCCTCTCCAGTTGCAGGGCTATCAGCGGGGGAGGGAGGAGTCAGGGGAAGCAGCATAGAGCCTGGGTGGAGCTGGAGTGAAGGGAGGCGGTGAGTTGTCTGGGGTATTGTGCGGAGCTGGGCTGGGACCGTGAGGCAAGGGGGCTCTGTTCCACCCCCTCCACCCACCAACTCCAGCCTGGCCAAACCCAGCCAGCAGCTCCATGCTGCTCCCTTCTCCTCCTCCCCACTCCTCCACTGACAGCCCTACAAAGCATGAAAAATTAACCCTGGAGGGAACACATGTTCTCTAAGGCGCTCTGCTTTAGAGCACCTTTATCTAATACCTCATTTGAGGCAGGTTAATTTTTCATGTGATCAGCCATTTAAAAACCGCTCTGCAGCTGTGCATATGTGTTATGGCATGGCACTTTCAGGAACCCAATCATATAAAAAATGTAACTTTGTAAGAGCCCATTGAGTCCTGCTTTTTTTCCCCTACCAAAGAGCTTCAATCAGCTCTGAATGCTTCATGTTGTCACAGATGGCACACTTTTTTTTTTTTTTTTTTACAGATTTTATGGACAAATGTTTTTAGCTTGGCTGTTTACAGGTGGTAAAAGGACTGTGGTATTTACCTGCTGGTATTTAAAATTTTTCTCTCTTGCAATCAGAGCCACTACAGTCTAAAGGTCAAATCATGTCCTGGAATGGGCAAGTAGAGGTGTCTTGCCTAGTGGGCAAGAAGAGCAAGATAGAAGATACTCAGAGGTATGTCTGCACAATACCTTGGAGGGTTAGGACACTTTGCTGGGACATACGAGGTAGGGTTCAATCTCCAAAGCTGAAGGGAGCCTAAAACTCAGGTCTCTAATCTTTAAGTTATTCATGGAGGCAGAAGAGAAGCCTAATGCTGCTGTCCATGTAGATATCAATCTGCTTTGTCAGCAGTCCTGCTGAGATACATATGTCTTTATACACTCAGGGAGAAGTAGAATTCCAATTAATGTATTTCTTAGGCTAGAAACAGGCTTGTCCTGAGACATGTTGTGCCTATGTTTTTCCTGGAATAAAGAAGTCCTGCTTTTCCACCACTGACTGAATGATGCAATCCCAGGATAAACATTCAGACACACATCACAATATCCCGGGACAAACTGTTAGTACTTGTTATCCCATGAACCCTTTTAGGGCTTAACCCAGGACAATGGGCATGGGTGTCTGAATCACTATACTTTGTCCCATAGAAAATTGTTTCTCCTGAGACAAATGCAACACCTGCTTGTAGCCCTAGGTGACTGAGTGCTGCCCCCTGAAATGAATAGGACATCTATGTGTCTCCACAGCACAAAGCAGAATTTTCTTCAAAGAGTGGTGGGGGGGAGGCGCAAAACAAGCTGCCACAGAGCAAGTCAATGACAGATACCCTGCTATAACTCAGAGGTTTCTGGCTGCTGGACAAGGAGTAGAGAAAGCAACCAAAATGAAACCTTTGATCTCCTAGGAACAAAGAGAAAGAAAAATACTATAGTTAATTTACAAACTTCACTTCCTTATCCAAATGGTGCCAAAATCTGAACTTAGATATGGTTGCCCACATAAAGGAAATGTTACTCACTGATCTTGTTGCTTCAAGTTCCAAGCCATTGCTTATCAGATTTGACTCGTAGTTTTCTCTTTTCCTCTGCTAAAAGTGATGGCAAGTAGTAATGCATTTTTGTTCATTTGTATTTGTATAAAGCAATGTATATAAAAGTAAAAAATTATTCAACAAAAGTGAAAAATCCCTCAACTGACAAGCTGCTGTGCACAATACCCATGCTATGACCGCAATGGCAATGGGTGCTCTATTAACCACCAGTCTTCAAATTCTTCATCTAAGAGCAGCTATGTAGAATGCCCACACTCCTGAAATGTGGCAAGCACTTGATCTTTAGTCCAATTTGAGGTAAAAAGAATCACTAGTTCAGCTCTTGAGCCAGATTTGGTGTTCTAGTTTACTGAGGTAAGAGTTAGCTTCAGCTTTTTACTTAATGAGAATACTCAACACTGTGATCATCCGTTGGGAAACACTGGAGTATCCCATCTGTAGCATAAAAAACCCAGAGGAGAGGGCAGCAGACTAGGTGAAGGAGCAGTTTACAGGCAGGAGGCAAACTGAAATCGAAATAAGGTTCCAACCAGGAAGGGGCCATACTATTGTACTGGAACAAAGCTAAAGCCCTTTCTATTGCCAGAGAAGGGCTAAAGATTTCTGGTTACTGGTTTATTTGTTTGTTCAATGCAAGGAATGTGTTCCTGTGTTTAAAGGTCTGGCTAAGGAGCATTTTTGGGAGCAAAGCCAGCCCTCAAGGCAGCAGGCTCACTAACCCGCTTACATGAATCTTGAATTATTTTCTGCACAGGGGCCCAGCTTCAACATGAAAAATAGAGTGCCAAGTCCTAACATCCCTGCCCCCTCTCCTCCCCCCAAAAACCTTAAAGCCTTGCGGTAAGGGTACTCTCCAGGGAAGTGAGAGATATGGCTTTCAGTCTGAGAAGGAAACTGAACCTAGTCTGCCCACTTCCTGAGCAAATGTTCTCACCACAATGTAGGTGAAGGCCACACCACTTTTTCCTCTGGCTGTGCTTCTTTTTTAAAAAAAAAGAAAGAGAAAGATAGAGAACGAGGGAGAGCAAGCAAATGCAAGTCTTGACCTGTTCTTTCAAAGAATGGGTGTAGGCATAAACTCTCAAGAAAGGATTCTGTGCTGTGGCTTTACCCTGAACAGAGGTGCAAGATTTCAGACATACCTCTATGCTGTTTCCAGTTGGCTAGTTCTAGGCATCTTCCTGTTTAGCATGTTGTTTTTCTGGGTACTGTATTTCCCCGTACACTGTGTAGGGAGCCTATATAACTCACACAGAGTTCTACATTTCAGCAGCCACATGCCTACAAGTGCAATTTCTGCAATTCTTGACTTCACTGCAATTCCTGAATTGCAATTCCTGAATTCCACACAAATGCAATTCCTGAATTCACCGCAATTCCTGACTTGTAGATGACTAAATCTTTTATTAAATCTTGCTTGAATTCTCAAACAAGAATATTTCAAAGGTCCACATATGCTAGTACCCTTCATGCAACAGTAACTTATGTACTTAAAGCCTGTGTACACTCGCATCGACTTCAATGGAATTGGGTTCACTATCTTAATAGTAATTATTATATAGGGTCAGCTCCAAGGTCCATCTATCCCAGTAGCCTGTCTCTGCCAGAAGCCAGTCCCAGACGCTTTGGAGGGGATTGCAGGAACTCTGCAGTAGCTAGCAGTGGGATAATCAGCCCTGTAATTACGGCTTATCGTGATTGCTAATATTTATAGATTGGTGTAAGTCCTGAAACACAGAGTTTATTATCCTTCCAACATTTTTACTACCATTAAATTATGCTAATGCTGAATATTCTTGACAACCATATAAATGGCCAATCCCCTTTTAGAGCTTGTTAAATTCTTGGCCTCAACAACTCCTTGTGGTAATGTGTTCTTCAGCTTAATCACATGTTGTATTAAAAAGGAGTTCCTTTTTAATTTTACACATTTTTATTTCATGAGGTATCTCTTTGTTCTTGTGTTATGAGCCTGGGAGAACAGAAGTTTCTGATCTGTCTCCAGCATTCATTCAGACCGTTCAGCAGTCTAGACCAGGTGTGCTTAACCTCCAGCCCATGGGCCAGATCTGGCCCCTGACACTATGTTATTTGGCCTGTGGGGCTCCCCATAGATTTGTGGAGAGCCCTGTCAGCTGTGGTCCTGCACACTAGATCAGGCACACAAGGTGGCATGGGACCCAATCCTGACATGTGGAGGCCAGGCAGGAGCAGTCCAGAGCCCAACTGCAGCTGGGTGGAGGCAGCATAGAGGCATGCAGCCTGATCCCAGCCAGGTGGAGGCAACACAGGGCCCCAGAGCCTGATTCTGGTCAGATAGGGGCAGCATAGGGCCCAGGAGCCCAATCCCAGACAAACAGGAGCAGTGTGGGAATGGGAGCGGGAGCAGGAGCAGTGCCCTAGAGCCTGATCCTGGCTGGGTGGGGGTTGGGAGGAGGCAGTGCAGGGACCATGGGCCTGATCCTAGTATGTGAGGGTGGCGCAGGGTCCGATCCAGCTCAAGGACTGGCCCTATGCCATTCATCTGGCCCACGGAGCCAAAACCGTGAGCACTATTCCATATGCAGAGACATGTTCTCTTCCAGGAATCTCATTTATAAAGTAAACAATTCTGATATTTGCAAATTCTCTTCCTATGAGACTATTTCCATAGCCTGGATCATCCTTTTCTCCTTCTTTGAACCACTTTTAACTCTGCAACAATCTGGATTATACACAGTAATCCAAATCAGCCTGCACCACTGATTTCCACAAAGGAATGTTTTTCACCATCCTGTTTCGTATATCTCCTTTTTTGTTGGATTTTTTTTACTACTGCTGTACATTGAGCCAGAGGCTTTCACTGAGCTGTCTACAGTGGCATATAGGTCACTTTCTTGAACCAATACAGTTAATTCAGGAAGCTGTACAGGGTAAGTGTAGTTTAAATTTTTCCAAAAAGGGTGCATTCCTTTGCATTTGTCAACAACTAATTTCATTTTCAACCATATTGCCAAATCACCTAGCTGGTTTAATTCCTCAAAGTAATTCTGCTTCTGAAAAACTGAAATGATGCTCTGCCATCTGCAGATCTTGCTACCTCATTAGTCTCTCTCCTTTCCAGATATTTAAATATACTAAAACACAGGGGATTCAGGGCTACCTTACAATTAACCTTTTGCCATGGTGAGAATTAACCATTTAATCCTACCCTATGATTTCTGTCTCCTAATTTGTTCTGGTGACAGTGAAGAAGATGCACAATGCTGTTTCATAAGAAACTATTACAATCTGATCCCTACTGCCATTCAGCTGATAGACAAGCATTTTCATTTATCCCAGTAAGTACAAATGTAGATATTTTTCTTATTTATAGACATCTAATTATTTTTCCAGTCATACTAATCAGTTTTCCCCAATAGATTTTTGTGGCAATGAGTTCCATTTATTCTTCAAAACTTTACAGGGTAATCTTAGTCTTTCAGGAAGAGAATATTAAGCCCACTGGGTTAAAGGACTACCCTCTGTCCAGTTAGCGTGGCAGACACAGAGGACGAATCCCTGCCAATCCAGCATTTTCAGAGATTATAATTTCATTGCAACTCTGATGATACTTGGGGTTTTTGTTAAAACTCAATTGTATCATTAAGACATCACTTAAGTATCTCTGCTTTGGAGTTATTTTTTTTTCCTAAGAAAGAGAAAGTCCCTATCACTCAAAATTGCAGAGAGTAGGTTGAAAATGTGAGTGGAGCATACTATAAAGACACAAACACTGGAAGGCAAAGAAAAATAATGCAAAATATTTTATTTTATAGAGAATTTTTCATGATTTTTGAGCCAATCTTAATTCTGGGGTGTGTGACTTATTATTAATCATGCCCCCTACTGCTAGAAATTACTTTTAATAACTAGACTGAAAAAAATTACTTCTGGCCCCACTTCCCCATAAAGCTGTCTACTAGGTCTAGAGACATTCCTGACTTCTTTCCTCCCCCAGCTGATGAGGCAAGGAAGTGGAAAGCATAATACAAGTGGGGCTGTCTCAGGAACAGAGACCTTATTTCCACTACTCCACTTCCTTCAGCCGGACTAAAGGAAAAAGTATGTATGATTTCCCGTCTTTCTTAATCCATTGGGCTCTTTCATCTTTCTTACCTGATTGAATGATGGCAGGGCAGCTGGGTGTACTAGTTTATACACTGTGTCATCTTTCACAGTCCCAAACTATGGTCTTAAAGTATCCTATATTTGTTTTCAGTCTTTATTTTAACTATCACCAACATTGTTCTTTCTTCTGAGGACTAACACATTATAAAATAAGAGAAGTAAAGCTGGGTTATTTAAAATTGGTTAAGCTCATTTTTTGTTTGCCATGTAGCTAAACTAAATTAGATTTACTATATTTGATTGGCAAGACACATTATGAAAAGATGTGAAAACAAACTTCTCACATCTTGTGAAAACAAACTTCTCACATCTTGCTGAAGTTCTTGTAAAACCTTTCTGTAGAAATTGCTGAATATGAAATATTTGCTGAGGGTTATTTTTTGTTTGGTGAAATTTTTATGAAAACTATTTGTATGAAGCTTGCATTGTTTTATTGGATGCCATCCTCAAAAACTAAAGATTCTAGTCCAGTTTCCACTGAAATTGAGTCTTTCACTGCATTTCAACTGGAGTAGGACTAGGACAAAAGCCACATTCTTTATTCATTTATTTTGAATATACTTTTCTATTGTTTCCATATTAGGTTTCAACTATATGCTCTCTAAGAGGTGTTAACAGATAAAATGGTATGCTGGTTCATTTGGGGCAGATTATTTATATGTCATATTACTTATATGTCATGCCATGGCATTGGGTAGAATGCAAGCCCGGCCAGGATTTGCCCCAGTAGGTGGAACACATTACGGATAAAGTCCTGGCCCTATTGGAGTCAACTGGTGCTTTGCCATTAACTTCAGTGAAACCAGGATTTCACCCCAAGAGAACAAAGCCCACTGGATCTATTACTCTTCAATAAACCTCTGGCTAATAGCTATATAAAACTGCCAAGGGAGTCAAACAGTAGCACAAACATGAAATCTTTTATGCTTTAAGCTCCTTGAATTACACGGTGTGCTTATAAAGTTTGGCATTTTTCAGCTCATTATTGATCAGGGACTGACAGTGGAGTCTGCAGTATTTAAAGTTGATTGTAAATGACAAATTTCTGAGTTTGGTTACTTGTAACAGTATTTCATCATAAAAGCAGTAGTCAGTTTGTCCCAGAAGAAAATATAACCAAATAAGCAGTGGCATCAGTAAAAGACAAGATACCAATTAACGGTTACTCTAGGGCAGATAAAATCTTTATATATTTTAGGTAGTATAATCTTGAAATTCTGATAGGCTAAAATGTTAATTTTATTGTTACATTGCTTATTTATTAGCATGTTCCAAGGCTACAAAGCTGCATCATAAATAAATCACCTTTCCCTCCCTATTTTCATTTAGCTTTTCTCTCTTCTGTTACTCCATACCTTTGTTTCTTCTCTGCCTCTCTCAATACAATCCTACTAGCGGTATGCAGCAGGAACTGGAAAACAGTGCGTTGCTTGGAAGGAAACACAGGAAGAAAGATGTTTTACATGCTCGTGCAAAATTTACTTTTAAAATGAAGTCCTGTAACTTGTTGGCCTCAATATTCTCTGAGCAGCAGGTGTTCTGACATGAAATCAAGCATCTATGTATTACAGAAACCTTTGAAATCTAGGTTTCCAAGGCTCACATTTCAGTACAGATTTTTTACATAAACATGAAACTCTCCAAAAAAGCAAGCAGGGTCCAACTGCAAAGTGTGAACTACAGGAGGGGCAGCAAAACCAAAAGCCTTTATCTACTGTGCCAATTGCTCACTTATTCTATCATCAAAAAGGCAGAACACTCACATCTCTTGAAGTACCCAGAATCCTTAACTAATAGATAAGGAAAATGTATTACTAAATCCATGACACCTGTGTTTGAAGTATTTTTCAGTTTTAAGGAAAGGAGTCAATGTTTCTGAATTATACAACATGGTTTTGGTTGCACTGAATAACTCATTTTTTTCTGACTCTACAAAACGAACAATGCATGCATTAGAAGGGTGTAACAGGAGGGATGGCAGGGTCGCCGTGCTAGCCCTTGCCGCCTCCTCTACTGTGCCAAGCTTCAGATTTGCACCCTCCTATTCTCGCCTGCCACGACTTTGATGATAAGTGTTTTTGTAGGGAGGCTACCTCCCTAGTGTCTAGGCCTTGCGGGCCTTCTCTATACGCCACCCTTCTCACTAGGCCTTCTCTGTACGACTGCCCTTCTCACTAGGGCTCTTCCCTTCTGCAAGGTTGCCCTCCTCACCGGGCTCTTCCCTCTGCAAGGTTGCCCTCCTCACCGGGCTCTTCCCTCTGCAAGGTTGCCCTCCTCACCGGGCTCTTCCCTCTGCAAGGTTGCCCTCCTCACCGGGCTCTTCCCTCTGCAAGGTTGCCCTCCTCACCGGGCTCTTCCCTCTGCAAGGTTGCCCTCCTCACCGGGCTCTTCCTGAGTCCCCTATGAGGCCTCCTCCATCCCCTTATAGCCTCACCCAAACCACCGGTGTAACATCAACACAAACTCAGTGTAATACATAACAACACAAACTCGAGCCTCCTGGCTATAACTCAAACATACGCCCTCAGGCTATAACAACATTGCTCCACTCTGGTCAAGCTGTACTTGCCGTTAGGCTTCTCCTCGCATGCTAACTCCAGGAGCTCCTGCCCCTCTGACTGCTGGCAGGGAACCGCCTCTCATCTCAGCTCTCTCTCCCATAAGAGCCAGGCCTTGCCCCTTATAGCTAGCTGACTGCTGGCAGGTGTGGGTTGTTTGCTGCCTCCCGTTGCCCTGGCAACCAGCACCTGAGGAGCCCTCCGAGCTCTCTCAGTAGCAGGCACCTTAGTGTCCTGCTACAAAGGGAAAAAAATCCAGCTCATTTTCTCTACCTACTTCCTATTGTTCCTACACTTTTCACTGTCAACTGACATCTTTCTTTTGCTTACCCATCTTTTGCTGTCTGTCTCTTTCTTACTTTGAATCTATTCTCCATTGCATCCATTCAAAGTTTCTTGTGTTTGCCTTCAAGGTCCTGCATAATTCTGATTCCTTCTGTTTCTCTGTTCTTGTCTTTTTCATGGCACCACACATCTTTTCAATGCTACTGAAGTTACCAGTCCCAAAATGTTTGTCTGTTTCTTCCATATATACCTTCATGCCTTCTCAGTGTCCCTGTTCATGCAGGCTCTTCTATAAAGGCTACTACTTTCTCTGTATTCAAATTTCTCCTGTGAATCTGCTTCTGCCATTACTCTTACAGGTATTGGCAGACTTGACAAATAATTAGAATAAAGTCTGTAGATCCCCCCCAAAACTGAATATCCACTCATATATTAGAACCCTACTAATTACCAAAACTGGCTAATCTCCAAAGTGGTCATTTGTCTGCTGTTTCTAACTACTCTCTACTTGTTAATCCTATAAACCCTGTTCTAAAATTCATTATACATGACAAGACCACTGTGTCCACACAGAATCCTTTAGCTGGGCCCATGTGGATTCAGCAATGCACTCACATACTACCAATGACAGGATTGGATCCTAAGACAGAAAGATCTTTGGGCCAGGACCAGGGAAGGCACCTAGGAATATGCTTTCTAGTCAGATCATTCAAGGTTTAGTTACAGTCTCATAAGAAAATACTATGGTAGCATGCACATTTAGTTTTAATCAATATTTGGAAACAATGCTTACTATTTTTAAATATGTTTGGGCTCTGATCAAAAACTACAAATATAAAATGTGAAAAACTAATTAATAAAAGCAGTGTCTACAAAACAGCAGCTTTCTGGTTTTAATTACCTCTTCACTTTATTTCTGGTACTTGTGATATGTGATATATATAAAGTAACCTACACCCACTCCTGTAATGATACTCCTTATGGCTGCCCTGGCAATGTCAACAACAATACCGTATGATAATTATCAACTAGGGCTGTATGAAGCTTCGGTAGCCAATTCGATTCAGAGGAGATTTGGCCCAATTCGGCAACCGAAGCTCCAAATCCAAATCAAATTGGGAGACCAGTTAAAAGATCCGAATTGAACCGGAAGCCTCCAGATTGATTCAGAAAAGATTCGTCCCAATTCAGAGATTTGGCCACAGATTAAACAGGCAGCAGTCCTGACCACACTGGACACAGCTGCCTCCAGCTGGTAAGTCTGTTGTGGCGGGTGGAGGGGGGAGGGAAGGCGCACGTGGGAGGGAGGGATTGGGGCTGGGACAAGCTGCCCAGCTGGGGTGAGGGGCATGG
>NW_005841847.1:4329818-4340452 GCF_000455745.1 Alligator sinensis | reverse complement strand
CTGCCACTTGCCCCCTTCTGTCCAGAGTGAGCCGCGCCCGAATCCTGCCCTCCTCCCCACCCCAGCTGGGCAAGCAGCAACAGGGCATAGCTTCCACTCCCAGCACTGCTGTGCCCACTTCCCGCATACCCCTCCGCCCCCCTCCCTGAGTCCTGTGTCCCCCATCCCAGCTGGGCAGCTTTTCCCAGCCCCAATCCCTCTCTCCCCCACGCCTCTTCCCTGCCCCCTCTGCCCACCACAACAGACTTACCAACTGAAGGCAGCTGTGTCCAGTGTGGTGAAAACTGCTGCCTGTTTAGTCTATGGCCAAATCTCCAAAGTGGTGCCGAATCATTGGATCTGATTCGGCCGAATCGAATCAGGACAGTGATTTGAATTTCTGAATCAAATCACCGTCCCTCTGAATCGGCTGAATCCAAATCCAAAGCAAATACTTGCCGTTTCACATAGGCTTATTATCAATCAGGCTAGCTACAAGGCTTTTTACCACTATGCCTCCTTTCTCCTGCATCAAGTCCTTGTATCTACTGCTTTTGGTATTATATTTTCTCCTTGCCCACTTCTCAGCTGAGTCTTTTAAAACTCAGAGACTTTAGGCAAACACATTGCTGATACAGAAGAAAGAACCATGGCATTAAAGTAAACTGTTAGGCATGTCAGCATCACCCTAAATTAAAGGGACAATATCAAGGAGTTCAGAATTAAAATGTGGGTTATGATTGCTTGTAGTATCCACTTCTTTGTATACTGATATAATTAAACAATACTGTTGTGACCTTTCTTAGATGAATTTCAAAGTGCTATTCCTATTGCAGCACCTAGACACTGGTGTAGTAAAGGAACTCATGTACTGCAGGGGACCATGACAAGGACCTAGCTACTGGGATATAATAGGAACACTGGAGGACTACTATTGCTGGGGGAGGGACATAAAGAGGAAAGAAGGAAGAAGCCAGATATAGGTGTCAAGGCTCTGAGGTGCCTAGGACCTCAGTGCCTTGTAATTCACCTCTGACCCACAGAGGTGATATGATCATGCCCTATAGTCTGATTGCTCTGTGTAAAAAATGGACTAATGGGACAACTAGGCATTCAGCTTTGTGTACAAAGAAATATTCCTAAGTAGCATAAAGCTAGCATGGCTGCCTGTTTTCTGCCCTCTGCTCTGCTGCCCAGGAAGCATGTCAGGGAAAGAAGGACGTGTGGCCATAATGTACTATGTAATCCTAGGCCAGTGAAATGGCTCTCAGGGACTATTTTGGCTGTGGCAAGTTAGAGCAGCCTAATGACTGCTAAACTGTGTGTCAGCAGACAAAACAGCCTCTAACAGTTCCCAAACCATCTCTGCTCCTCTCAGGTATGCAAAACAAGAGCCCCACCAATATCTGAGGATTAACCCCCTCTGTCTGTATGTGTCCACAATGAAGGTCTGGAGTGCTCTGGTGCTCACTTGGGTGCCTATGTCAACAATCAGCACCCCTGGATCTGGTATCTTTCCAATGCCAACCACCTTGAATGAGGAGATAGGCCCCAACAATGAAGATTTCTTGACACTTCTTTCTAGTGAATTGCTCTGCAAGTTAAAAGTACCCAGCTGAGATTTTGTGACAATTTGTGACTGCCTAAATAACAACATCTGAATGATACCTGGAGTTAAGAAAATTTCCTCTTGTAAAAAATACATGGGCTAAAAAACATACATATTTTTTTATTATGTTTATGTATAAACATCTCTCCTTTTGCATCTTCCAGATTTTCTGAAAAAATCCACACAGGATGATTTAAGCATCCTGATGTGCACAGTGGCACTACACGAGACGCTACACGAGACACCGACTGCGCAGTTGTTACTGTACAGTCATTTGGTACTTGCATATACAAGTACTAAATGACCACACAGTAACCAGAGTTACTGCACAGTAGCGTTGCCAAATGGCTTTTTGGTGATGCTGACTGCACAGGAGCTCATTACTACTGTGCAGTAGTGTCATATCATGCTTCATGCCATGCGATACTGCTGTGCAGTAGTAATGAGCTACTGTGTAGTCAGCATCTCATGTAGATGCGGACAGTTATTCCAAATAAAATTGAGTGGGTATAAAATAGGACTTAAAATGAAAGTCTGGTTTCATTCTGAATTATATGGTTTTGCTTAATGCCTTCAAGGGTATGATAACACATAGTACCTTGCGCTTTTTATTCAATTTTTTTGTGCGATTCTCCTTTTTGCTCTCATCTTCATATACCAACACAAAGTCAATTCTTCGTTGGCCATCATTGAAGAATAAAGAGTCAGGTTTACGATCAAACTCCACCTGAAAGACAGGTAGAACATTTTTATTATGAAGCATTTTACCAGTCAATTTCCATACCTGTAGAATACATATAGATGTTGAAGAGTAGAAATACTCAATACCTGTTACACACTTATAGCATGTTGTTAAAGTAGCAACAAACTAAAGATCCTAATATGTATTCTGGAAAGTCTGGCAGGTCTCTGCATGACATGAGGATAACAGAACTTCCACTTAATTTTGTCTTTCAAAGATCGTAAATTAGAGATCTAGCAATAGGAGGGGTATTAGGCTGCAATACCATTACCAAATAAGGCATCTGCCAAGTAATTTATGTACCATCATGGCTATGCTGCTATGGAGTCTTGATATGAAACATTCTGGCTCCTACAGGGATTTTTAGAGTAAGTGCCTTCCCATCTGTCCCATTACCTGCCAGAAATCTGGACAGCTCAATAACTTAAAAAACCTGTAACAACTTCACATACATGAATATCCAAAAGCACCAGTGCCTCAGAATGAAGAACATGACCACAGTGCAAACTCCCATTCACAAAATGTAACACGTCCCATGTGGATACACTTCTCATTTTTATTAGCAAAATCTCAGCCAGGAAAGAACACTGTTATATACCACACATCCATCATGCTATAATGTATACCATAATCAAATGGATTAATACATCTATAAACTATCACCCAGTCCCTGGAGGAAAGTAGGATGGATTATCACCTTCACTTATAACATCTTACTGTATTATTTGATACGTATGACATATTAGGGGCATTGATAATGGGACTGATGGGGGAATTTGAGTGCCAAAGTTATGATTTCACAGTCTGTGTGAGTACTGAATGGGCATGGCCACATATTGTAATGCTCATCACCACATTTTCTCATTAAAAATTAGAGATTAATACCATCAGAATTCTTGCACTATCTGAAGGAGAGATAACACAAGTGTGCCACAGGCTAAACTGGAAAGTATTCATGATTTTGGGCCAGATCCTCAGTTGGTGTTAGTGGATGTAGCTCCATTGAAGGCATTTAACATTAAATACAGCTGAGGAATCCCACACATCATTATATCAAAGAAGATATGCTTCCAGAAAATAGCAGAATTGTCATATACAAGAACCTTCCCACATCTTTCCTTGACTGATACCCATTATACAGTTACGTGAGTTAAGATTTTATTCTTCCTCCTTGTGCAAAATTAATAAACAGCCAAAGGCAAGGGATTATACATGTATAGTCAATACAGAATATCAGGACCAGGGTCCCCAGGGCAGACAGCGAGTCTAGGGATTTGGACTTCCTGGGACAGACTTCCAGGATCTGCAGATCTGGGGCAGACTCACCCTGAGGACTGCCTTTGGGGGACAATCCAAGGACTTCTAGATTTTGAGGGAGGCAGCTAGCCTCAGAATGTAGAAGCTCAAAGATCCCCAGAGCTTGGCCATCTCAGCTCCAGCCATGAAAAAGCTACTGAAATTACTAAACCTGGGAAGCCCCTGCAAGCACTGACTGCATATAAGTACCCTAACTGTTAACCAAGGCTGAGGTTAGTTGAATGGTTGTCTCCACCCTGCAACCTGTTTGATTCACAGAGCCAATAAATCCTGATAAGAAGAACTCAACAGAGGTATGCATGCTACTCAAAGCCTCAAGCCCGTAGCTTTACTCATGTATTTGTTTGTCTCCTAGGTCTTGTCCTGCTTCAGAGTAGTTCCTGTTTCAATTTCAGCCTTTCGCTCCTGCCATAGATTTGTCCTTGGTTTTTGCCTGGGCTCCTGTCTCAGCTCCTTCCCTGGCATCTAGCTCAGGGGTGGGCAAAATAGGGCCCATGGGCTGAATCTAGCCCACCAGGCACTTTCATCTAGCCCATGGGCACCCACCAACGAATTGTACCCCACCCAGCTAGGGTGGGAGCAAGGTGCGCACGTATACACATGCCCACCAACATACCCAAACGTGCCTCGCTCCCACCCGCATGGGTGGAAGGGCCCAGCCCAACCAGCAGCAGCTTCTGGGAGGGGCCACTGCTGCTGTCACTGCAATCGCCCCAGAGGGACTGGCTTGGCTTCCCCAGTGTCCCGCTCATTCCAGGCAGCAGGTAGGGAAGGGGCAGGGATGGGGATGGGAGGGAACTGCACTCGCACATTACTGGGGGAAGCCCTGTGCTGGAGCCAGCTGCCTTCCCCGTCCTCTGCTGCACAAGTCTCGAGACTCCATGGGGAAGCAGGGGGCAGGGCTCCTTCCATTTCCAGTAGAGTCCCAGGACCTGTGTGGCAGGGGGTGGAGAAGGCAGCCAACACCAGCGTGGGGCTTCCTCCGGTGCTACCACACAGAGCCCCCACAATAGCGGCAGGCCAGACAGGCTGTGCTCCTCGCCCCCACATGCAGTGCTGGCCGGAGCAATGTGCCACCAGGTACCAGCACCTGCATGGGGCACAAGCACTCCAAGCACCCCTGCCTGCTGCTGCTGTTGGTAGCAGGGCCTGTGGGTTTTTGGTGTTTTTTTTCTAGTTCCAAGATAGCAACCCTCCCGTCCCAAAAGGAGTATTTTGCAGGGGGGGGGGGAGGGGAAGGGGCAAGGGTGGCAAAGGTCAGGGGTTAGGGGGTAGGACTTCTGGTCCCAATATGGCAACCAGGGGATGGGGCAACTGTCAAAGGGCAGGGCTACCCATGTGGCCCTCAGAAGCTCACCAAACTTGTTAAGTGGCCCTCCAGCCAAAATAATTGCCCACCCCTGGTCTAGCTCCTGCTCTGTTCCTCTCTCTTCTGGTATCTCAGTTATAAAGACACTATGTTCTTAGGTTGATTGAGTTTGACTCCTGATTATGGCTTATCTGCTGGTTCATAAGTCTGGCTTGTCTCTTGGCTACAGACGCTTGACCCTGACTGTGAAGTCATACTGCCCGTGCCTTTGAGTAGTCTGATTGTGGAGTCAGACTTCCAAGTTATCACACTGAAATTGCCATTCTTGCTAATGGTGGATGGAGCTGACAAGCATGCCAATTTCAGGGAACAGCTTTGGGATCCAAAAGAAATATGTTTTATTTGAAAACACCCTGTGCTGGTATTTGCAAACCATTTTTCAGACTTCTTGGTTTTTAAGATTTTTTTTAATCATTTTTTTAAATGCAAATGTTCCCATAAACCAGAAATCTGGCATTTCAGTCAACTTTACTCCAAAGCTTTTCCCTGCAGGAAAAAAAAAACCAACAACAAAACTTAGCTGCATTGTGTCCTTTTACTCCAACCATTACATTGTCACAAAGTACTTCCACTTTGATGGGAGCCACCAAGGTTTAATACTCTCTTTGGTCTGGAATATTTATGCTGTAGGTCTGCTAGAAAATGGTTGATTTCATAAATGCAGAGACATTCAATGATTCAGCAATTGTGTAATTGATTGAATTCACAATTAGAATTCATAAACTGTATTGGACCGATCCCAAAATCCCAGTATCCTGGGCCAAAAAGCTTTCAAAAAATTAATAGTTTAAACTTCCAGTTAGACAGCATCTCCTAGACTACTGCAATGAGACTGACAATCTCTGTCAATCAAATGAATCAGCAGCTGTAAATCCTAGAATTATAAGAGTTGGAGCTGGAATAGTCCTATTAGGTCAACACAGATTGCCTCTGCAGGCTTTCTTTCTCTCAGTAGGAGTTGTACATATAAAATGTGAGGCTGCCAATGCCCTTTCCATTCTAGTTTTAAGTGTTTCATGTGACTGGGGTTAGGTATAAAGTGACTAGAATCTAGTCTGGAGTCAAAATATCAGCCTACTGCCAAACAGATTTCTTTTTGTTTTACATGAATGTCTTTTTTCCACAAAAACAGAGTCTGATAATACTTTTAGAACGCTTCTCACCTTTCTTGGAATCAGAATAAACCTGGGAGTGATATTCAATTCAGGATTTGTATTTTTATCACACTGATTCTACCATGACAATTAAACTGTCATTTCCATTTAAAAAACCCCATGCAATATGCTTTCAGGAAGATGATGAAATTATTAAAATCAAGCCAACAAACAGATGCTCTAAATATTATAATTATACTAAAAACAATTTATACACTTCTTGTAATTAAAAGACATAGAAACTGAATCCTAAATAGGTTAATCTCTAGATCATAAATTGCAGTAGACCCTCATGTTATCCAAGACTATAATTACAGAGGAAGATGTTGCAATCCCTTTGTGTAGATTGCCTAACACTTTCCAGTATAAATATTTTGCATTTTGGATTCTCTAGTTGCATTTCCATTGTTAGCAGAAGGTCTTTGGCATTCAGCCAGAAGAAAATCCTCAGGGTAAACAGAGAGGTGCCTTTTCTTCATCCCATGAAATTCCATTCATGTTCTGCTAACAAGACCTATTGAAAAATCTCTATTTTACTTTTTCCTGCCTTTGATAATCAGGAAAATATTACCTGTATGCCAAAGCAATGGGAGCTGTCCAAGAGCTGCTGTAGAGTGCTGCTGTGGAGTCATGGAAAGAAAAGGAACCAGATATGGCTTTTTCCATACTCTGGAGTACATGAACCTAGTAGCCTGTGTTTTTCTTGGAGTTAGCAGTCTTTTCCAGGTGCTGGCTAATAGGGTTGTCTATAACTTAAGGTAAAAAAAAGACTGAAAAATACTTCAAACCTCATAATGAATAATGGGGGGAAGTGTTCTGTAATATATTTTCTTTTTAAAATTTTTTTTCTTTTTTTAGACAAAACTAGCATATGAGAATCCTTGAACCCTGTGCTAAAGAAAGTGCTTTAAGTTGTGAGAGTCAAGCACCTGAAAGTTAAAAAGACTTAAGTATGCCCAGGCAACCTTGATTTGGCCACCAAAGAATTCTATTTGCATTTGTGTATCTAAGCGGCAGTTTTTTAGACATCAACGTGGCTGTTTTCAGCATCTTCTTTATGCTTTGGGCACACAGACCACATGTGTATGTACCCACAAATGTGCATGAGTTCCAGAAAAAATGATGGAAGGGGAAGGACCATCTGTGTTTAGCCCCAGTAGCTGTGTGGTTCAGAAGTGTGCCCGGGAAGCCAAATACCTGAGGTTTAAGCCCATCTCACAGGGAGCTTAAGCCCACATCTTTCAGCCCTCCTAGCACAGTGCTTTAAATACTATGTCACAAGATAAGCATTAACCAGAGCCCTCTCAAGTGCTCCTTCTCAGTCCAAACCACTAAGTTTAGTTATTAGATAAAATGGATGGAGAGCAGTGCAGCTTCTGTCCCACCTTTTTTCCAGACCAGCATCCATCTCAGCCGCATACACTTTGGGGAGCCCTAGTTCTCCTGACCCCACATATCTCCCTCTTTTCACTACCAGGGACCAAGCCTGAAAAGGAGTGTAGGAGAAGCACTTGGTCCTGACCTATATCAAAGGCCTACAGCTTCAAATCTTCTGTGGGCAATAAAGGCCTAGAACCCAGATCTCTAGCTCACTGGGTGAGTTCCCAATTCACTCAGCTATTGGAGTTAAAATGTTAGAGTGTGTAACAGACAGTCTGTTATTTTAAGGGAGAAACTACAGTTGATAGAGCCCAGGTAGCCAAATGCAGACTAGCTACAAGGGGGAAGGCTGCAAGGGAACATGGGGGCCTGGGCAGGCAGCTGCCCATTAGAGTAGGGGGCGTACTTACACCCTGTTCAGGAGAGCTCTGCCTACAGTGAGTTGGCTGCTAGGAAATTGGCAGTATGGCAGAGCCTGGTTTGGGCAGAGGGAGGCTGCTAGAGAAACAGCCATAAGATGCCATGGAAATTAACCTTCACACCTTAATGTGAAACCCCTGCCTACCACTGGACTGGAAGGGGCAAAGGTTAGGCCCAGTAAAAGCCCATGGCCATGGTGGCCAAACTGCGGCTTGCAAGCCACATGGGGCTCGCCGGTACAGTACTTGTGGCTCTCCAGAAATTGGACAAAACCCCACCCACTTCTCTCAGGACTGCCACCTCAGGTGCCAGGTGGCAGCTTCTGCTGCTGGGGCACCACCCCTGCCCCTCCAGCTCTTGAACTTCAGTGGATGATCAGATGTGGCTCCCAGGGTGAGTAACTCTGGCCACCCCTGGCTGAGCTAGGCCAGGCAGTCTGGCCCACCAAGCTGCAGAGTGAAGAGTTCCTGTCTGCAGACTGCAGTAAGGGGCTCTGCTGACTCCTGGAGTACCTTAAGGATGCAAGTAAGGCACTGAAATCTTGCTATCAGGGGGACATAAATCAGGGCAAGGGAAAGTCATACTACTCTAACAGTATTAAGCTCCTGTTTATGTTTGGGGCTAATGCAGACTGAGTTTGTCTTACAGCCACTGGGCTTGAGAATCCTCAATTATAGCCAGGTGTCTTACTCCTTCATTGAAGTTTAATATGGTGGTTTGGGTTCGGGACTATTAGGGGTGGTACAGAAGTCCCAATAGTGCCAGAGGGCATGACAGTGTCTTGAGCCTGCCAAGGGCTGAGGGGGTGCAGGACATGGAGTAGCTCTGAACCCAAATGTAGGCTATAGCCTAGTATGACTGAAGCCAAGCAGGGCCCAGGGGGCCCAAACAGAGCCAAAGCAGGCTCAGTGCCCAGAGCAGGAAAGAGATAGGGCCAGGGGGCCTAGACAGAGAGAGGCAAAGCAGGCTTATTGCCCAAGGCAGGGTGGAGACAGGGCCAGGAGGTCCAGGACCAAATATAATGACAAGAGCTGGAGCCCAGAAGCCAGATCCAGCACAGTGGGCTCAGGCTAGAAGACCAAGCTAGAGAAAAGCTCTTGCATGGCGAACAGATCCAAGGAGGCGATACTTCCCCTCTATCGGGCGCTGGTCAGACCACAGTTGGAATACTGCATGCAGTTTTGGGCACCACACTTCAAGAGGGATGTGGATAACCTGGAGAGGGTCCAGAGAAGGGCCACTCATATGGTTAAGGGCTTGCAGGCCAAGCCCTATGAGGAGAGACTGGGGCACCTGGACCTCTTCAGCCTCCACAAGAGAAGGTTGAGAGGCGACCTTGTGGCTGCCTATAAGTTCATCACGGGGGCACAGAAGGGAATTGGTGAGGTTTTATTCACCAAGGCGCCCCCAGGGGTTACAAGAAATAATGGCCATAAGCTAGCAGAGAGCAGATTTAGACTAGACATTAGGAAGAACTTCTTTACAGTTCGAGTGGCCAAGGTCTGGAATGGGCTCCCAAGGGAGGTGGTGCTCTCCCCTACCCTGGGGGTCTTCAAGAGGAGGTTAGATAAGCATCTAGCTGGGGTCATCTGAACCCAGCCCTCTTTCCTGCCTATGCAGGGGGTCGGACTCGATGATCTATTGAGGTCCCTTCTGACCCTAGCATCTATGAATCTATGAATCTATGAAAAGGGGCAGAGGCTGAGGTCCTGACAAGAGAGTGATGGTAGAGTAATATCTGTGAGGTATAAGCATGGCTGTAGGGGAGGTTGAAGCCCATGAACAGCTCTTAAGGCTACAGGTGTCTGCGGGAGTGGGGCACGGACAGGCTGACATGGTCCGTTTAGCGTGAAGGCAGGGTTGAAACTGTCGGAGTCTGGGAGGGTCCTGCTGGCTTTCAGAGAAATATCAACTTGCTCTAGGACCTATTAGGCAGCCTCCCTTCCAATCAATTAAATACATCAAGGCATGGAAAGCAAGTGAGAAGGGAGGATACCTTAGAGCTGGAGTGGAGAAAGGTTGTATGGTCACCAGGAGACATCATGGCCACTCCTAGAGCCTGAACTTGCTAAGGTCAGTTGTCATCATCCTCCTCCCCTAACCCATTAAATAGTGGGTTTCTGGCCATTTACATCTTTGTGCTTTAGATGCCAGTCCACATCCAAAACAGGTGTGCATACATGCCTGGTTAGTCCGCAGTCTACTGCTCAGTCTGTGTGTACGAACTTAGATATCCACACTGCCAGGACCATAGAATTTGCTACCTATATTTAAGTGATGTTTTGGGCATTTATGTAGCCCTTAAGATGCACAAAGGCAAACAGAATTCCACCCTTGGTGATATGGATACATATCTTGCAGGAATCAAGGTGTGACGGCGGCGTGCCGCCATCACAGGCACAGGCAGGGAACAGAGAAGATTGGGGGGCAGCAACAACCCCTCAAGAAAACCCCGGGCCAAGCTACTTACCCTCGGGAGGATCGGTGGCGTCGGAGCCAGGACCGTGGCAGCAGCCACAGCCGCCATTACAGCCGCACAAGCCAGCATTACGCCGGCTGTTTAAACAGCTGTTCCCGGCAAGGGGAACAGCTGAGACAATCGCAGCAGCTGCAGTGGCCGGCGTGGGGGCGTTTAACAACCCCAGGAAACCCACCGCGAAGGGG
>NW_005841847.1:4324354-4329619 GCF_000455745.1 Alligator sinensis | reverse complement strand
GAGGAATATTATTTCTAAGATCAGGGGAGGAAAAGGGAGATGACCCAAGCTAGCGGCGGGATCAGCAGGATCCTAAGGCAGGCTGACTTAAGGCGACCATTAGCCTGGGTCCGTACAGTCAGGAGCATCTACCGGCCAGCAGGCCTGTGAATAACAGCAAGTTACCATCTCACCAGCAAGTGATCGGTTGGTGAGTGGACGGGGTGTAGGGGTGGAGGAGCCCCGTGGAACAACGGAAACCTCAACCGTGAGTACACCCGCATCGGGGAAACGCCTCTGGTAAAAGAGCTCCACTGAACCCCTCCTTCGAATCACCCATAACATCAAAGTCATGGCAGGCGGGACGAGGGGAGGGGCTACCTGACAAAGGGTGTTACCGGACATGAGGCCACCGACGCCACACAAGGTTTTAGAGA
Organism: Alligator sinensis; assembly: GCF_000455745.1. Taxonomy (NCBI): domain Eukaryota; kingdom Metazoa; phylum Chordata; order Crocodylia; family Alligatoridae; genus Alligator; species Alligator sinensis. The sequence continues at coordinate 4,329,203 of NW_005841847.1, read as the reverse complement.
AAATTTAAACTTTGCCTCTCTAACTCATAAATGCTTGACTTGCATCCTAAATAACTTTATTTTAATAATGAATGAATCATATTTATAGGTAACAGTATAGATCCGGTATGCAAGAGTATCCCAAGTAGGACACACAATACTACTGTAAGTATGAAGAGGCTGTCTATATATCAATAACATGGATACATAAAATTGTGCATAGTTGAAAGATGAAACATCATGAATCAAGATTTGCAAAGGCTCATAGTTAGGAAGCCAGTTTCTTAAATGTAAGCTCACTGGGGAGGTCTTTAACGACTGTTTTTAATTACTGTATATAGTGTCCAAATGCCCCAGAAATAGACATTTTATAAATCAATAAAATAAAATAATTAACCAATTGGGCATGGATATATAACATTATATCGTAAGATCAAGATTATGAAAAAATGTAAGACTAAATATTGCAAAATTAAAACATTAAAAAAATCTAGAAACATTTAAGTTAAGGTTCCAATAGTCACATTAACTCAAATGCACTGTAGATTCCATATGCTTTACTGGATAGTTTTGTGACAAACAGTAGTGAATTAAACAATGTGTTTAATTTAATTATTTAAACAATGCAGACTTTTATGCCCAGGGTTTTTTAAGAAATAGGTTTATGCTTCAAATGCTATTACTAAATATAGAAAACAAAAAATTAAATACTAAGACCAGGTTGTAATTTCAGTTGAAAAAATGAATTTTGTTGAAAAAATGACTGAAATGTAGTGCCAAAAGTCTAGAGAGAATTTCATATCTGATAGTATTTTGTTTGAGAAGAAATAAACCAGGATCCTATTTTTGTGCTTTCCAATTTTCAGAGTTTCAGCTTAATCAACCAGCACATTTTTAGTATTGATAAACACAATCACTCTTAACAGTTTGTTGTTATAACACCCTAATGCTTATCCAGTTAAATACTGATTAGCATAATTAAACAGTAAAAAAAATTGGATCATTCTATCTAGGACATATTATGTAGTATTTTTTGAAATCTTAAAGTACAGTACAACCATTCACAATAATATCTATGTGATATTGGTAACTATTAGCGACGTTCTCAGTATGAATGAGAGACCTGAAGGGCTAGATTGTGTGAATTTTTTTTTCAAAACACTTTAAGAGCATAAGTTCCATTTTTTCGTTGACTACATTTGGATATAACATCATCATCATCATTGTCATTACATAATTATATATCTTTGTCATCATGTACACCCATAATAGACTGGATCATGTCATACAACTGACTAGACATCATGAAGATCAGAACAGCACTAATCATTTATATTGCCATCTCACTAGACAATTGCCATGCTGTCAGAGAGAAGCTAAGGAAGCATAGTAGAAGGCCATAGAAGTCAAAACAATCTGGTACTTCGGGAAGGTGGGTGTAGAGCCAGTATTTCTATCTATGAATAGAGTTAAGCCAGCATTGACTATGAAGGCCTTAAGAATGTGGGAACTGTAGCTGTTTATGGCCTGTCATGCGTAACTGGAACATGCCATAATGTGGGTCATAACAATAATAACAGCAACAGCAAAGAAAAGATAAGAATGAAGAAAAAGTGAGCAAAATAGTAAGGCTAGAATTATATTTCTTTATTTACTACACCATGGATAAGCATAGTGTTTAAAAAAACATGACTAAGTTACAGGTTCCCATGCAGAAATGACTTGTCCAACTGTCATTTTAGGGGCAGAAAACAAAAGTTCACACTATATTTGAAACCACGGAGGAAAAATTTTACTGCACTTAATTGGTCTTTGAGAAATTATCCAATATAGGAACAAGATGGCTTCCTTTGACTCTAAATTCATATACACTAAGACATGAGTGCCAAACACATGGCTCTTGGGCCAGATGTGGCCAACGAAACCATTTCATTCCTCCTGCTGGCAGTCTGATGGGATGCCAAAAGTTGGGGGGGGGCATGGCCTGAAGCAGAATTCAGGGTCCCTAGACTCTGAAATACATGGCAATTGGTGGCAGCTCCCTGAGCCTGTGTTGTCACCTGAACACAACCCTGTACTCCTGCATGTCCCCAGACTTGCGCTGCTGCTCAGACCTAGACTTATGCTGCCATCCAACTGAGTGAGGTTCTGCGCTGCTGCCTAGCACTGGATCCATGCTACTGCCAAATGCAGCTTTGTACTTCTGCTGGAACACAGCCCTACCACAATTGCTGCTGGTTCTTGCCATCTGGATCCAGCCTGGAGCCCAGGGCAAATCTGACAACCCTGCACTAGGACATTTCCTCAGATGATTTCACTTAGCTCTGTTGAAGGCAACAGGACTATGCTGATTTATATTTGCTGAGAGGCTGCCCCACTGTTTTGTAATACATTTCTCTCTATGCCACGGAAAAACAAGCTCCTTTGTACTAAGGTAGGCTGCCTCTTCACTGATACACTAGTACCAAGGTCATCATCCACACACCGAGACTCATACAGTGCTGAGAGGGGGAAAAAATCACAATATCCTGATGGATTTTCTATTGTTACAAAACAGAGTGCACATCTACATGTGATATTAATGCAACGCAATAAACTCCAGCACAGTTCAGGCCAGAGTTTACTGCTCCCAGGAGTAGCATTTACATATGTGTCCAAGACTGCAGCACATTAAGCCAGGGCGGCGCAGCCCCAGCTGGCAGGAGTCCTGGGGGATCAGCCTGCCAGCCCATAGCTGCTCCCCTCACTCCCAGTGCAATGGGCTGCAGATGGGCTGGCTGGGGCACAAAGGTGCTACACTGTGGGGCTGCCTGCTCATTAGCCATGCACTGTAGCACCCACATGCCTCAACCAGCCCCAGTCAATGTCTACATGTGTGTTGCAGTAGAGTAAATATCTCTACTGTAGAATAGTACTTGTGCTGGGCAGTATTATCCTACAGCAGAGTTCAGTTTACTCCAGCCTAATAGCACCACTCACGGAAACGGTGACACGTTGCTGCATAGCTAATTAGGCAACTCTACAGTAAGCATCTTGTATGGACGCACCCTGAATCTACCACATGCCTTACACAGGACTCCATTTTTAGGCCTTGTTATCAGTCTGGAAACAAGTAACCACTCAGTTACTGAGAGAAGAGGTTCCTAATCTTTCTGGATCTGCAGTCCCACTTCTGGTGTGTATCTGACTCTTGCAACAAAATTTCTCAGTCTCTTAATCCCACTTGTAAATGCTGCAACCCATGGAGGGTTTTGGCCCCTAGTTTAGGAACTGACGTCCTTGAGCTAAACGACTCTACAAGGGCAGAGGGAGCGCTACTGTCTCTGAAAAGTACACAATAAAACTAAAACAAAATAATCTCTGGAGTGCTTAGCTTAGGAACAAGAGGCATCTTTACACATGCTTCATTCAGGTTGGGGCAGTGGGGGAGAGGGGCACTTTAATTAAAGTGGCCCTCGGGAGCTGCTGTAATTAAAGTGCCTGCAGCGTCTCATGTATTTAGTGTCCCATGCTTCAAAATGGCAGCGGGGATACTTCAACTGAAGCTCGCTCAATGAGCTTTAGTTAAAAAGCCCCCGCTGCCACCACCATTCTGAAGCATGGGAGCCTGCATACACATAACACTGAGGCTGCTGGAACGTGCTTGATTAAGCAAGTCTGCTCCAGCACGAAGGAGAGTTGAAGCCACAAATGAAGTACAATGATCAGAGAAGCAAGAAGGAAAGTAATAAGTTAGTCAGGTACAAGGTCAGGTTCCTGAGCGGGGTAGGCTACACAGTAGAAAACCTGTAGCCCAAAAGGGGAGGATATCACAGCAGGAAGAAAGACTTGTGATAGTGTTGCAGGAGGGAGGACAGATTTTAGGAAGCATGTTGTAAGCCTACAAGTTTTATATGATCAAATTAACAGAAAGTAGTTGGAAGCAGAAGAAAGCTACTGAGAGGTAAGACCCCAATAGTGTTCTCCACTAAGTGACTTGACCTTGGTGGTATCTCTCATGGACCCTCAGATCCATTATTGGAAGAGACCCTGGGAAAGAGAAACAGGAAACTTGTATGGAGAGAGAGGACATTTCCAGCCAGGCTTGCATCTCCAATAAAGAGAAGGCATAGGTCCCCCCTGAGACAGCACCTACTGAGGTGGCATGGAAACATCTGGTGTAAATGGCACAAAACTAGAAAGGGAAAAGAGAGCTGATAAAGACCACGAGGTTTTAAGGAGAATGCCAAGGAACTTGGAGTCCAGAAGGGCTGACAAAGAATTACTTGAAAGGAGCTTAGAAAATTGCTTGTTTAGTTCAGTTTCCATGTCATCCCTGTTGTGGTATAAATACCATTAGAAGCTAAACATAATGATTGAATTTAGACATAATGCCTTTGTTTGCAAAATGCTTCTGTATTCGACATGGCTTGCACATGGCTTCCGCTTTAGCTTCTGCACATAGATTAAAGACATAAGATAGAAGACCCCCCTGTTAAAAACACACACAGGTGCTATAACCTATACATCCTGTGGAAATTTAGACGTAACCATGGAAACTTTGACGTTTTGCGGAAACTTAGATGAAATAGTAGAAGCTTGTAGACGCTGTAAGACAGCCAATAACTGCATAACACGCTACGGTTCTTTGTTTAGATAGACTATAAAAAGACCCTCAGACAAAGACCGGGGGTCGACTCTGCTTTGGGCTACTAGCGCCCTAGTCGATCTTGTTTGCAAACAACAAACATGAGATGGATCCAGCCTGAATGTGAATGACTCTCTCTTGAGGTATATTGGAAAAGCCTCCAGGGACATGAAACTAGCCGTTTGTGCAACAATTTGGGGAGCCAGCCAGGAGTTGCCCTTGGACTAACCCCGGGGCCGGACG
>NW_005841847.1:4313400-4320299 GCF_000455745.1 Alligator sinensis | reverse complement strand
AATTTAGACATGATGCTTTATTTTTGCAATATGCTTCTGTATTCAACATGGCTTGCCAATAGCTTCTGCATATAGGTTAAAGGCAGCTTTGCACATAGAGTTTCACAATCGCACCTGTTCAATGACCTAGAGTTACACGAAGATAAGGGGTTACTAAAGGACACTGAGTTTACCACAGCTTCCCCAACACGCATGTGCCATCCTCTATCCCATAATAAGTTGAGTCTAACTTGAAAGGCCCTGACATCCTGTGGAAACTTAGACGTAACGGTAAAATTGTGAAACTGCCAATAACTGCTTAACACGCTATGGTTCTTTGTTTAGATAAGCTATAAAAAGACCCTCGGACAAAGACCGGGCGTCGACTCTGCTTTGGGCTACTAGCCCCCTAGTCGATCTTGTTTGCAAACAATAAACATGAGATGGATCCAGCCTGAATGTGAATGACTCTCTCTTGAGGTATATTGGAAAAGCCTCCAGGGACACCAAACTAGCCGTTTGTGCAACACTGGGAAAAGGGATCTTCTGTTAGAGGGACAAAAGCATAAACCTTAGTCTACCAGCCTGTGGCAAACTGGCTGGAGAGGCAAACCTCCTGCTTGCACCTTCAGATGGACTCAAAACAGCTTCCTCCTGCTGGACCAGTACTGGGGAAACTGTTCTCTAGTGACAAGTGGGCAGAAAAGTGGCTGAGTACCACAGCCTTCACAGAGAGATGTTTTCTGAAAATCCTTGAGTAGAGCATGCTGCTAGAGTCAGAGTACCAAGAATATGTGCACCCTGAGAGGTAGCTGTACTTTCAAGACATTAGCCACTTCTGCTTGTGGCTTTGCAAATTCCAACAACTTCAAGAGTGCCTATTCCTGTATTCCTCAGAACCTCTTTTTGGAAATGTCCATGATTCTGTTTCTCCACATGCAAAATAACAGGCTATAATACTCAAAGGCATTGTGAACCTTTGTTGTTTGTCATGTTTTTGAGATCTGTTGAAAGATGCTAAAGTGCAATGCTTTTGTTACTAATAAAGTCTCATATTCCTTTACATTCATAGTGACTAATACATATGGCAATTTTTCTAACTTTAAGCCCAACAAAGGCCTTGATGTCTGAAAGCTGTAACATTTATTTACGTCCCACAGGAAATTAATGTGCGTGGCTTATGAAGCAGTAAATCTGTTATACAGTGTTCTTTTTGACTCATGTTTGCTAATAATTTTATTAGTGCTAGTAACATGGTTATGTTTTATTTCCATTTTTAGCCAATTATGATTATTAGCAAGTATGAATCAAAAGCAAAACTGTTTCATATATATTTTTTCAGTACCCCGACACCCATTGGGAGAAAGATATCCATAGTTATTGAATGAAGGTTGAAACTGAACTAAAGTTTGCATACAAAGTAGAACAGAATAAAAACTGGGAAGTCATTAGTGTCACATTGGCTTTAGAAAACTGTTGGCAACTACTGATGCATTAGGATGACTTATGTCTTGAGCTAACGTTAGATTAGACACCCACTTGATTTCCTGTTTATTTTGCATGCAGCCTCTGCAACTGATACAATCAACTTTAGTTACACTTTATCAAGGCAAGGACAGAAGTCCCTATGTTTATCTGAAGTTGAATCCTACAACCCACTGTAAGAATACTTTTCTGCCCACTTGGGAAAGCTCCAATTTCTGATTTTTTGGGGTGTACTCTCAGGATGCAAGCTATAATTTGAATGAATATACTAGTTACAGTTCTAGTTTCTTAGATTTTCCTTCCAGGAAGGTGTTGAACTTACATTATGGCTCTATTACATTCAAAACAAAACAAACCATGCTAAAATAAATTGAGTTTGCCAAGTCAAAGACTCAGGATGTGGAAAATTCTTTAATTAAGATTGCCCATGTGATTTTAATTGGTCTCCTTTGTGCTCAAGCATCACGAGAGTCTTTAGTTACCTGACCACATGCAATTCTTCCATATTTGGTGAATACTCAAATACATATTTTTTTAATCATCTTTTCAGTCCCTACTACCAAGACTTTATTTACTGCACACCATCCAAACTGTGCTCTAATATAAAACTTTTGGGCATTTATATACGTGCTCTGGGAGTGGTGGTTGTGTTGGGGGGTGGGGCTTTAATTAGAGCTCCTAGAGCAGCTGTAATTAAAGTGCCCGGAGCTTCACATGTATCAGCGTCCCTGTGCTGAAAAATGGCAACGGGGGCACTTTAACTAAAGCTCATTTGATAAGCTTTAGTTAATGTGCCCCTGCCGCCATTTTTCAGCACAGGGACACTGATACACATGATACTGGAGTCCTCGGGAGCACGGTAATAACCACACTCCAGCAGACTCGATCAATCATGTCTGCTCATGTCGGAGCAGCCTTGCTGCATGTCTGTAGGCACCCCTTGATTTGACTTTTGTGTTCCTGTGGTGTTCTTTCCAGAGAACCTGAGTATTTCATACACATTTATGCAGTTATTTTCACAATATCTTGTAAAATATAGTAGTATCATTACTATCATTTTATTGATGGGGAGATAAGGCAGACAGAGATTAAGGCCAGAATTGTCAAATATCCACCATGGATGTCAATCCTGAAACAGGCGCTTGCCCTTTTTTTAAAAGTACTTAGCCAGTTTAAAACAAAACAAAATAGACTTTATTTGCAGTTGTCAATGCTCAGCACTTGAGTTAGTCTGGTTTCTGGTATCTCATCTTAGGCAGTCAAAAATCAGGAAAACAGTAGCCACTTTGAATAGCCTGTGTTAGTGAAGTAACTCAGCTAACAACAGATAGCAACTCTGTGGCAGAGACAAGGATAAAATCCAATTCTTCAGGACAACCTTCAGTTTCTATAACTATCAGACACTCCCCTCTTCTTGCAATTAGAATTCTGTCTCATTCACTACTAGGGCTGTGCAAAGCTTCAGTCGCTGATTCAATTTGGAGGAGATTCGGCCCGATTTGGCAGCCAAATTTCCGAATCCAAATCGAATCAGGAGACCCATTAATCTCTCCAAATCGAATCAGAAGCCTCCAATTTGATTCAGAGAGATTTGACGATTCAGCCATAGATGCAGCTTATGTTTTTTCTATGTACCAGGCGCGGCTCTTGAACGCTGAGATGGTGGAGAGGATGGAGTGTCCCATGGGAGTGCAGGGGTGTCCCCTGCATGCTCAGCAACAGACCCAGAACACTCTTGGCAACTGGTGCCTCCGGGGTCCCCCCATGGCTGATCACTTTGCTGGTGGACCTGGCAGTGGACTGGAAGTACTTCTGGTCCACTTCTGGGTCCGCCACCAAGTGTCCAGGGGACCCCCCCCAGCGGTCCCGTGGGACATTCCATCTGCCCCACCATCTCAGCATTCATGAGCCATGCCTGGTACCTCAAGGTACGTAGAAAAAACATATAAAGCTGTTTCTCCGAATCAGAATTGAATCTTCAGATTCAGATTTGGCCAAATCAAATCAGGACAGTGATCTGAATTAACAAATCAAATCACTGTCCCTCGAATTGGGCCGAATCCGAATCAAATACTGCCCGCTTTGCATACCCCTACTCGTTATACACCTACCATCTTCCCCAGTACACGATCAGAGTCTCTTTCACTACAGAAAAAGTATTCATTTCCAGGGCAGTATCTAATGAATGAGGCAGGGATCCTGGAAAGACAATACGTGATCTTGTATTTAAGACTGCCTCATAATATGGGATGGCTGAATTCTTTTTGGTAAATACATAATACACATAAAACATGCAATTTTGATTAATCCCAAACTATTTGTAAACAAGAACTGAATCACTGAATGATTTCATTTGGAAAAGAATTTGGGACTAGATTCAGATAATAGTGCTAGTGCTCACTTCTTCTCCAGGAGCTGGTGGTGAGGGGCTTCATCCACCATATCCCACGAGTGTCTTTAAATGCACATCATCCACCTACTATGAGAGTGTTCTAACCACAGCTTATAGGATATCTTGTGAGAGCTACTTTCAGGACACATATGCATCACACACTTACTGCACCAGGCAGCAGCACCTGAACGCACTGTACTACTGAATAACAGCATTCATTATTGTGCCTGCAGTGCCATGTAAACAGGTATGTTGTATGCTGTTCAAGAGGTAGCCCACATGGAGCAGCATAGCATATTTGAGGGCATAGCTGCCCAGTATGGTAAGACTGTGACATAGACAGGACATCAATCTTTGTTGCTGAAATGGTTTCATTTTATTTGGAATACTTAAATAATCATCGAGCCAGGGAGAAATGGGAGAACTTTGTAGCTAGGTGGTTAAGACAGGCACCCGGAATGAGGAAGGGCTGGGTTCCAGTTTCAGCACAAACTATTTCAGTATTTTATACAAAATGGAACAGGATTAGCATGAGAGACTGAGACCAGTCTCACCCTGAATACACTACAGCCCTCTAGCACCTCACCTTTCAGGAAAGAGATAGGAAGAGTCAAAACCCCTCGGGTCATGGAGGAATAGATTCTGTCTCCCACATCCCAGATGAGTGCTCTAAACACTAGGCTATTAGTAAAAAGGTAAAAAAACCTGCACCTCTGGTTTTAATATATGGCGCCTCACAGTGCCTTCAGTTCAGCTGTTTTTGTTAAAAATGTGTGAAACGGAAACAAAATCGTTCGTAAGTCCCACTATGAAAGTTCTTGGGATTTCTGGTATAACTCTATTTCATTTTGGTTTGCTCTGTTTCCATCCTAGCTTGATCTGAAGAAAAAATGTTTTTCACTTGATTAGCCAAAACAAAAATTAAAAGTATTCACGTAAGCTTACCTAACCATATGGACAAGGCACAGGCTTCCTTAAGGTACAGACATCTGATTTTGACTGTTTTTTAATTTTAGTTAATTAGCTTCTTGGAAGTAACATCTTTGAAATGTATGGAAAAACAGAATTTTGCCCATGCAGAGCTGTACTGACCACTAACTCAGTCAATATGAACTGGGTTTGACTGATGGGAGGAGTGATCCTCTGTGGCACATCCACTAGAATGGGCTGTGACCTACAGATTTTGCTAGTGCATTTCAGTACTAGTTATTTACTGAAAGCAAACTTCTTTAAAATGTAAAACTACTAGGCAAACTTAATTCTACACAGTGCTACAAGCTCTCAAATAAAATTATATGTTGGAAATAGGAATAAATGCAACACAGTACACATCCTCCTAACTCGTTATAAGTTATAGATTTCCAGGTGATTAAGAGGCAATTTTTTAATCTGGTTTGAGGCCTGGATTACCTATGTGTAATTTAAAACTATATTTTGCACCCCAAGGTGAAGATTCACAGAACACCTGAAAAACTGCACCTCCAAATTAGATGACGGGGGACCAGAATCAGTAGTTAAATATGCAACTACTGATGTTGAACTACAGGCACTAATTTCAACTACAAAAGAAAAGCTTTCTCTTCTGGAAACCTACCTCAAAGCTGTATTAATTATCTGAAAATGCATAGGCACATACAATTAACTTAAAGTCAGGTAGTACCTACCCATTCTGCAGTATGGAGATTTTTCTGGTCTGAAGTTGTTCCATAGCTGGGAAAGATAGTTTGCTCCAGTTCTTCCAAGACTAAAAAAAAGAATACAGACTATAACATTTAAGCTATTTGAAATTTTTGTATGAGTGACTTGGATGCCAAAATACTTGACTTCTCTTCACATTTCTAATAATTTCTTATCCTTGTGCTTCCATACTCTCAATTATAACAGGTCTTGGTTAATCAACATGTTTGAATCTAAACAACTCTTCCTAGTTTATGCATTTGTGGAGTTGCACTGACCAAACCTAATAAAAAAGAATGCCTTCAATCTTTATTGGTACCTCACAAACTCCATGCTCACTGTTCCATACAATAATACATGGTGGAAGAAGGCTTGCCATTAAACCCAGATGCTACTATTCTTACTCACACACTGAATAGCACTTTGTTTGTCAAGTAAACCAATTGACTTTACATGCCTCCAAAGTCAACTGAATATTTATCAAATAAGACATTTCTCTGGCTTGTCTATGCAAGAGGGTTTTTGGGAGGGTAAGAAGAAAGAGACCTGAGCCAGAGATTTAGGCCCACCAGTACAAATGAGTATAGACATACTGCAATAGTGTAAAATGCACCCTTCTCCACAGTGCCATGTCTTTAGTAATTTATACTGATGAACCTACACTGATGCAAAAAAATCCCAGTGTTGACATTTTCTCAATGTGAGAATCTGACTCCATGTGTACCAAGCACAGTGTAACCCTGCCTGAGGTTGACTGTATTTGTTATTCAGTAATAGCTACCATTGCCAGGTAATTCTTATTTTATGTCCCAAAACAGGAATGGTACAGGTAGGAACACAAATTTGTGGTAGGATGTGAATATTCCACATAACTTAAAAGGTAATGCATGCATGCAACATTAATATTCTGTTAAAAAAACTGGTTCCCAGGTTCTAGCAATGTGCTATTTCTTTTCTTTTACAATACAACACAAAATCTAAATGATTTAGTGAAACACAAACTATTCTACATCATATCAGTAGTTGCTTACAGGTGGTAAAATTGGCTGCCAGGTCAAGCACTGGGTAATATATAAGATACCCTAACAAACCTGTTACCAGAAGGCTCATGACGGGTGAATCACTCTCAATGACCAGAATTGCTACCTTGTTAAGAATTCAAAGTATTATCTTTCAGCATCCAAAATATAAAAGTATAGAACAAAACCCACATTTGAGGCTGGAGAAGGGTGGTGGGGTAAAGTAAGACAAATACTGTGGTTTCCCACAAATACCAGATACTTCTTCATGCTATTTTCATCCCCTCTACCTTAAAAATGCAAGAGAATTTTCTGCCAAATATGAGTTTTACTAGGGAAAGAGTTGT
>NW_005841847.1:4305980-4313176 GCF_000455745.1 Alligator sinensis | reverse complement strand
AGTTGTTGACACAGATGCACTCAAGGGCTAAACAGAGATTCGGGGCCCCAAGTTACCAACAATATTTGTCAATGTGAACAGATGGTGCTTTTAAATAGCAGTTAAATGAGTGCCAGAGAATCAGGTGAGACATATCAACCTCACAAATACTTCTAAAGCGTTTTTAATGTTATTTTAGAAAGGTACGTTTGTATGTTGCCAGAAGCTAATGATTCATCGACTAAGCTAATTTATACTAACTGAAGATATGATGCTATAATACTTTCCTATCCAGGATGGTGAAAAATTTTACAGAATAATATATAACAAACGGTATTTATAAAGCTATCACTCTAGTTCAGCAGAATAATGTCCATGGTTTCTAAGCTGCATATTGCAAAGTTCCTTGGTTCAGATTCTATTTCTGATAGTGTGGTATGAACTGTGTGATAGGGTCTGTTCCAGATGTTAAACTGTCAGTTTCTTGATCTGTCCTGTGTTGGTGGTGTTAAGTCCAGGGAGGAAAGCAAAAGACACACCATGGATTTTCCATCAGTATAAGTTCCAGAAATGTTTGAGTCATAACTTAAAATCTTGGCCCAGTTGGATAATCAGAGTTGGTCAGCTCTCAAAATAAATTTCTGGAAGTCATTGGGGAATAACAATAACATCTTTCAAAGTATTAGCTAACATAAAAAAACAAAAGAACAATAGGAAAGAGCTCATGGCTACAGTTCACCAATATTAAACATATGCTGAATCATATTACGGGCAATTAGGTAACAGTGATACATTTCAGCATGTATGGTAAGATCACCCCCTGTGTATATCATTACATATTTTTAGGGGTCCATCTAATCTAGAGTATAGAAATACCTCTTGTATCAGACTTGTGACCATCAGTTATACTCTTAGAGATCTATTCTACACAAAGTTAAGGGCTACTCTGTATCAGGCAGTGGAATACTTCAATAAATCTGCAATTGAGAGAGGACTGCTGGCTGCAATAAAACTGTCAATAAACCTGCAATTGAGGGAGGACTGCTGGCTGCACATACTACAAATGGGACATAGCCTGGAAGGAGAGCAGGAAAATTGTACTGTCATCTGCCTCACTCTACACTGCACTATACGGTATTATACTGAGCAAAGCCATGTATAAAGTGCAATAGCCTCTTAGGTCACCAGGGAGAGCCTTTGAGCAGGGATCTGGCTGCAGTACTGAAGACCTCCACAAAGACCATCTACAACTCCTCAAGTAAAAACCAGATGTTAAAACTGGCCTGTTCTCTGGCCCAAGGACATAATTGCAAACTCCTCCTCAGCACTGTCTAGAAATCTTTTAAGCAGAATTGGAAAGAGAGGAGAGGAGAACCCTCCTTCATGGGGGAAAGGATTATTCCTATACTTGTTCACAAGTACTGATACTCTGGTGCCTTAGCAGTAATAAACACCAGATAGGGCAAACTCAAGCTGAAATAGGCAGTGCAAATTTGTCTCTCCATCCATATGTCTGGCCTATGCTATTTTCTACACCGGGGGTGCTCAATTCCTGGCACATGGGCCAAACCTGGTCCATAGAACCATGGTATCTGGCCCATGGGGATCCTCATGGATTAGGAAATTTGACAGCAGGGAAGCAGTAGCAATACTGTCACCCTTCCCCAGCTGACAAATACCCAAGCCCCGTGTGACTTGGTCAGGGTTGGGCTACTCCTTTCCCCAGCCTGGCCAGATCAGGACCAGGCCATGCTTCCCACACAACCAGCTCTCTCCTCACAGTGCCAGGCCACACACTCCCACTCCATGAGGCTGGGTTGGGGTGAGGCGATGCCTCTTCTCCCCCTGCATGGCTGAGTTGGGGCTGGGCCACACATCCTCCACCCACATGTCTGGATCAGGGCCTGGCTGTACAATTGCGCCTTGTCTTGGCTAGCTCTCCAACACTATCTGTGGGCCATTGACAGTACACAAGGCCTTGGGCAAAAGGGGACCTGGCCATTCCTTCCTGCTGGGACACTAAATGAGCATTAAGACAAAGAAAGTGAAAGAGAGCACAGGAATCTATTAAATCTGTGTGCCTCTTACCCCTCCTTGGTTGAATTATATAATTCCTTTTTGGATGTTCCTTCGTAGGAGTATTTTATCTGAATTTTCTCATGGTTATCCTAGTTTCCAAGATCCTACCTCAGTGATGCTCACTGCTCTTTGTTATACTTCCACTAAGAGACAAATGGTAGGTTCTAGATCTGTACACATTCCTTTACAAAATATCTGAACAGCGCCTAAGAAGCATGAAGGGCCTCGAGACCAAGAGTCAGATTCCGCATCTCATCTCTAGAAATATACACAGCTCTAAAGGCACTGTGCTGGACAACAGAAGACATGTTGATTTAGGATACTTTTACGACCTTGGGTGCCTGCAACATAGTTTCATAGTTTCAGGGTCGGAAGGGACCTAATAGATCTTCTAGCCCGACCCCCCGCCAGGGCGGGAGAACAACCCAAAAACACAAACAAAACCACTCACCCTAAAAACAAAAACGGGACTCAAATGAGTCCAGCCAGGTAAGTATCCAGCCTCTTCTTAAAGATCCCCAGGGTAGGGGCCAGCACCACCTCCCTTGGAAGTTGGTTCCAGCTCCTAGCCGCCCTGACTGTGAAGTAGTTTTTTCGGATGTCCAATCTGTACCTCCTCTCCATCAACTTGTGCCCATTATTCCTTGTTATGCCAGCAGGGGCTAGGGGAAACAGCGTCTCCCCCAAACCCTTCTGGTTCCCCCTAGTGAGTTTATAGACGGTCACCAGGTCCCCCCTCAGCCTTCTCTTGTGGAGGCTGAATAGGTTCAAGTCCCGCAGTCTCTCACTGTAGGGTCTGCCCTGTTGTCCCCGGATCATGCGGGTGGCCCTCCTCTGGACCCTCTCCATGTTGTCCACATCCCTCCTGAAATGGGGCGCACAGAACTGGACACAATACTCCAGCTGCGGCCTGACCAGCGTCGCATAGAGGGGGAGGATCACCTCCCTGGCTCTACTCGAGATGCACCTGTGGATGCACGACAAGGTCCGGTTAGCCCTGCCAACCATGACCTCGCATTGTCGGCCCATGTTCATCTTGGAGTCAATAATGACACCAAGATCCCTTTCCGCCTCCGTGCTCTCAAGTAGGGAGTTCCCCATCGTATAAGTGTGCTGCTGGTTCCTACTACCCAAGTGCAGCACCCTGCACTTGTCCGTATTGAAACGCATCCTGTTCCTGTCTGCCCACCCCTGTAACCTATCCAGATCCTTCTGCAATCTCTCTCTCCCTGCTAGCGTGCTCACCTCCCCCCAAATTTTGGTGTCATCAGCGAATTTAAACAGGTTGCTCTCCACCCCAACATCAAGATCGCTGATGAAGACATTGAACAGCGCAGGGCCCAGGACCGAGCCCTGAGGGACTCCACTACCCACCTCCCCCCAAGTCGAATATGATCCATCCACCACCACCCTCTGAGTGCGACCCTTCAGCCAATCTGCAATCCATCTGACCGTGTAGGCATCTATGCCACAGTCGCCTAGTTTATTAATTAGGATGGGGTGAGAGACGGTGTCAAAGGCCTTGCTGAAGTCCAGAAAGACTACATCCACCGCGACACCTGCATCCATGGCCTTTGTGACCTGATCATAAAAGGCAATCAGGTTGGTCTGACATGATCTCCCCCTAATAAATCCATGCTGATTGCCCCTGAGCATCATCTCGGATGCCGGCCCATCACAAATGTGCTCCTTGATGATCTTCTCAAAGAGCTTCCCCAGGATTGAGGTAAGACTGACGGGCCTATAATTGCCCGGGTCCTCCCTTTTCCCTTTTTTGAAGATGGGGACCACATTAGCTACCTTCCAATCGTCTGGCACCTGGCCCAAGCACCACGATTGCTCGTAGAGCCGTGCCAGGGGCCCTGCAATAACCCCAGCCAGCTCCCTCAGCACCCTGGGGTGGAGAGCATCCGGACCCGCTGACTTGAACGCGTCCAGCCCCTCCAGAAGCTCTCTAACCCGGTCCTCCCCAACCTGAGGTCTGAAGGCGATCCCCTCGCGTCCGGCTTCTATCACAGCAGGGAAGTCCCGTTCCCTGCACAAGAAAACGGAGGTGAAGAATTGGTTAAAGAGATCCGCTTTATCCTCTGACGCAACCACCAGATTGCCCCGCATATCCTGCAGGGGCCCCACATTACCCTGGTAAGTAATACCTCTATAAGGTAGAGTGCCTCAGGAGTTGCTCTAATTTAGGGCTTGTCTATAGTTAGATCAGATTAAAGTGTGATATAATTTCAAGCGTAATAGCTAGACCAAAATAACTTCACGTGCAGACAGGCCCAAACCTCACAGCTGCCTAAAGGCTGGATTGTAGTCCAGTACATGTGTATACTGGGTGCAGTGACCATACCACTGGTTCTATCCCTGACGTGCCCCTGTGCCATTTAGCAGATTAACTTTTATGCTTCTCCTTTGCACACCTGTGAGCCACACACTGTGGGCGCCACCCCCTAGATCCCACCCCACTGCACATGTAGCTTAGCTCCTCTTCAGCATGTGCGCAGCCCAGCCCTTCCCTGCTATACATACAACCCAGCTCCCTCTGCTGCACGTGCAGCAGGGGCAGCCTGGCTCCCAACCCATCTCGCAGAACCCTCCTGTGCCACATGGGCAGTGTGGCCCCCTCCCAATGCATCGTCCTGACTCCAAGAGTGGGGGCAGGAATAAAAGCTGGAAGAGGGAGGGGGAGCCTGGAGACCCCAGCTACCACTGCCTCAAGAGAATGAGATAAGCATGTGGTCACATTATAATCCCTTTCAGACTGCATGAGGCCTGTGGGCTGCCAGCTGGACAGCCCCATTCTAGATCATTAATGAGGATGTTAAATAACCCAATACTAGACACCTAACAAGGTACTTGATACCTCCTCCTTCCATTGAGCTTAAAATGGAAAGCACAATGGAAGCATAAAAAAATTCTTACAAGGCAAAGTATCCTGTCTCATTATTTGGATTCATCTTTATTGCTATTTCCCTGATGACTAAATATATTTCTATAAAAAAGCAACTAATTAATGTAACTGTGACCTATTTACTTGCTTTCATTATTTCCAGTTTGTTTCAGCATTCTCTTGAATAATTCAATTTTGTACAATATGCGAATATAACACTACTGTTATGATGGTGAAACTTCATGGAAGCAGGCAGGTATGACAGCTGTAGTTAAGCTACTTGTTGGAGTAAGAAAGTTGAAGCAATTGCATTTACTGCCCAAAATGAAGGCCACATGAAAAACCAGTCAGAATCTGAGCTACGGGAAAAGGTTTTACTGGAGACTGATAGATAGAGGAAGGCATGTGTTGGTAAGCAGCAGTACTCAGAAGCATCCAAAAGAAGATACTGGAAAGACAGTCATGAGAGAGACACTTCATGGGCAGAGATCTAGCTGGAAAGAAGTTTGGACCTGTGTGCAAAGACACTGCCTCCCATTTTTTAATTTGTATTATGTTCAGGGGAAGAAAGCTGTGTACATTTTTTTGTAAATCAATAATTTTGCATCAGAAATACCTGCCCATTTTCAATTTCTCTTTCTATGACAGATACAATTCACAAAACACCAACGCCTCAGGCCAAAAGGAGCAGTGATATTATTCAGCCTTGTAAATCACCTAGAGAAGTTACCTAATCAAAACAGGACTGTTCTGAGTGTCAAGAGCTCTTTTCAAAATACTGATCATGACCAATATGAAAACTCAGCTCTCCACGTGACCCTGTGAGACACTGCGAAGGACAAGAACTTGGCCATGACAATGAATAAGATAGCTAGTATGTAATCATGAATGCAAGGCCAATTCATGATGTCTGCAATTCCCTCATGTCCTCAAACTTTGTTACCTTGCATTAAATGTTATCCCTCACTTTCCTAAGAGTATTTGGTAAGTGAGAGCATTGACTGGCTGTCAAAGCAGTTTAAAAATAACAACTGAAAATCCTTTGCTCGCAGACAATGTTAATGGAACACTAAGCTCTCATTTAATGGTTAAAATTCACCCTTCTGCAGAGGGTCAGCACAGAACTTATGCTCCTTTCAGCTCTTGCTTAGCATCTTGGTGGGATCTCTCCATTGCAAAGGTTTTGAACTTGGCTTTGCACCCAGGGATTTTTAGATAATGATGTAGTTCAGTGACAGACTGCATGTAAAACTGTAAATAAAATGTACAGCAAGACAATTAGATCATTTATAGTTCATTGGGCTTGGGGGTAAATGAGATGCTTATGAATTATGAGATGCTTATGAGATGCTTTAATTAATTTTGAAAAATACAGTGAACATCTGCACTAAGTAAAATACAGAGAGTTTTTCTCTGAATCAAAATCTTCCCCTACAATGTTTATTTTGCAGCACTACATGAGAAACAGAAAATAAAGTAAATTGGTTTTATCTATTTGCCTAAGCTGAATAAAATAACTTATTAACCAAATTAATAAGGCACCAAATTCTCCATCAGTAGACCCACGTGTGCTCATACTGAATGGATTGAGATGCTTCTGTTGCTGCCCTGCCTCCTGGTCAAAACCAGTGTCTAAATGTAACATCCAAGTAGTGCAGGAGTGGGCAAAATACGACCTGAGGGCTGGATCCAGTGTGCAAATTCATTGGATTTGGCCTGCGGCTTCCCCAGCAACAGTCAACATGGAGCTGAGCCCCACCCGCTGCTGCCCAGAGCAGCCAGGACTGCTCCCAGTGCGTCTGCAGCCACCTGGGTACTGTTGTCTCCCCCACCTTCAGCACCTCCTTCTCCAGCTTCATCTCCTGGCGGCCTTCGACCCACTTGGCCACCTGCAGGTTGCTCCTAATCAGCCACCTTGGCTGCTCATTGTGCCAGGCAGGTGAAGTGGGTGGAAGGCAGGTTGAAGCTGGAGCCATAGCCCTGCACACTGAGGCAGGAGCTGCCCAGCTGGAGCTTCTCCCCCTCAACCTGGAACAGCTCAGCAGGGGTAGGAGGAGCCACTGGAGGTGGAGGGAGCCAAGAAGCATCTGAGCGGCTGCAGTTGCACCAGGAGCAGCCCCACCAGGAAGCTATGTGCACTAGCCGGGGTCAAGACTGTCCAGTAGGTGCAGGTGGGAGCACAGTGCGGGCTGCCCCAGGTGGCAATGGGTGGGGCTCAGTCCCATGTGCAGTGCCATGGGGGCAGCTG
>NW_005841847.1:4297661-4305949 GCF_000455745.1 Alligator sinensis | reverse complement strand
GGGACCTATCAGGTAGGTAGCCCCCAGCCACACACATTCACACCCATCCCCCACATGCGCCCCTGCATACAGACCCACACACCCAGCCCCCTCCCCCTCCCATATAATATGTAAGAGTTAGGCTTTATTTTGAGCAATCCCCTCTATACATGCTACTCAGAAAAACATAAATCAGAACAAACCTTAGTTTTTGAAATAATATTAAAATATAGTAGATGTTTGCTTTTTAGTATATGGGTTTTTTTTTGTAATTTGTTAAAATGATATCTTCTAAAATATTTTATGTTTGCAGCCTTCAACAGCTCACCAAAACTCAGTAAGTGGCCCTGCAGCTGAAATAATTGCCCATCCCTGAAGTAGCGTGACAAAAAAGTCAAGGGCTTTTTTATCACATTACGTGGAGCTCCTTAAAAAGGGGGCTAACACTATGGTAGTAACTGAATTTTGAAATGTTCCTCATGCTGGTAACTGTAATTTTATCCATGAGTGACTGGTGTCTCCTGAATCTGGGGGGGCACCTGCAGAAGCCGCTGATAGCGGCAGCCCTGTCATGGGGGCACCAGCCCTGCCGACAGCACTGGTGTCAGCCATTGGGGAGCACGTGCATCTCTGTGCACCCCCTACCAGTTGCCTATGATTTGATCATTTTTCAAGAAAGAGTGGCTCATTTGCTATCAAGGGCTTACCTCCCATGTACAGTCCCAGGAATCATGTGAAGTGATGAGGCAAAATACCCAGTTACAAACTGGGTTCTGAGATTAATAAAAACTCTTCAGCACTGTTTAAAAAAAATCATAGCTCAGTCTCAGACCAGGATAGTTCCAGGTGGTCATTCTCAGATTCTAAGGAAATCAAAGGCCCACAGACTAATTATTTTGATCCTCTTCTCTTTCTTTCTTTCTTAATGTGGTCTGGGACTACTATGCAGGCAGAGGCATCTCCTAGGAAAAGAACTGCTATCAGTACATTTAAGACAACTAGCTAAATGGGGAGTTGGCAACCACTGTCTTCATCACAGCAGAAAATAAACATTAATAACTAGGATGGATAGGTATTGGCTCCCTGTAAGTCTCAAGAGCACATGTTGTCCATGACATGAGACAGCTGCATATTCTGAAACAGGCTTTATGAATACGCTCATTTTAAAAAGGCCTAGACAAGACCTTTATCAGTAGAAAGGCCTAAGATCCTTGTTCTTTAAACCTAGAATTTTGATCTTGCATTTTGGAAGGTAAATATATGATGTCTTGCTTCAAGTGCACTTAGAAGACCAGGCTGAAATTGAAGATGTAACCATTGTGGGCTACTGAAGAAATTCTTGCCAAAATAAAGAGGGAGGGGTTCTCTAAATGTGGAAAAACTTCCCTTTTCCAAATCCCAGTGCTCACATGAGGAACATCAGGAATTAAAAGAAAGTCAGCGTGCTCTAGGACTATGAATAGAAAAGGAGCTGACAATATATAGATTAGGGGTAGAATAAAACCAAGTATTTTTTAAAGAATGATATGGTAGAAAAAAAACTATTGAAATCATATTTTAAAATTGAATTCTCTTTTATTTTAATTAAATATTCTAAATATTCTAATTAAATATTCTAAATTTCTAACTTATTTTTCTAATTTATTAACTGTAATAAGAAAGTCTTGTTCTCTCTTTATGGTTGCTTATAGCCTGTTTTGAGGATAAGTGAATAAATAGACAATAATTACTTATGCCAAAAAACTGTTTAAAGCTATTACTAAAAGCACAGCCACACACAACAGGTCTTCAGGTATTAAATCAGTTCCCATATCTATATTACCTAGTAAGCAAAATATGTATTTTAATTTCAGAACATGCAAGCATACTCAGGATGTAGTTACAAAGGCACTACTGTATAACCAAGGGAGTGTAATGGCTGTCTTAGAAGACGGGTTTTTTTGTTTGGAAAACTCTTCTTTCTGCTGAGTAATCTTTTCTTACAGTTGTTATAACGAAGTACCCAGAATACATGGTTTGAAATCCAAAAATAAAATATCTTCTAGGTCTAGCCATAAAGAAAAAGATGGTTCAGTTGATAACATAACATAAAGAATAATTAAAATCTAAAGCCCTGTTTCCAGAAGCTGGTCAGAATCAAGGCAACCCCTTCAGAAGAAATAATGTGGCTAGTATACTGGTATCAAGTGACAAAGCTGTTTCATGGATAAATGATTGTGCTAACTGTAGTGTTTGTATACTTAGAAGGCATAAGATTAGAATACTGTTGCTCAGTTCTTCCATGTACAAATCTTAAATGGACAAATGCACACTCTCCATTTGAAAGTAGGTCATTTGCCCAAAGCCTGTGGCAGAACTGCCACTCATTCAATGGAAGCTGGACTGGCCCCAAGTTTAGTTGTTTATAAACAGAAAATAGGCCAGATTCTGATTAGCTACACCACTGTACATCCAGACCTATGCCAGTGAAATCCAAATGCTGACTCCAGATCTTCACTGGTGTAACTCAGACTAGAAATAACCCATCAGAGAAACTTCTACTCTGATTTACATACCATGCAACGTAGCATGGGGGTGCACTGGGTTTAAATCAGTGCAGAAATTAGCCTACTGTAGAGACACATGTTAGAGGCTAAGCAATTTTCCCTCCTGTGACAGAAATGGTGGTTGTTAAGAATTATTTCAACTTTCATGAGCTAAGAAAGGGCATTTAGGCTCATCAGACTGTAGGGCTGGAAAGGACCTCACAAGGTCAACTGATGTCTGAAAGCTTGTTCAACAGCTCTCCTAACTATACAGTTGGTCCAATAAAAGATATCACAAAAAATCCTTGCCTTTTAGACATTTCCTGGACCATCACAGCTACAACAACACTCCAACCCTACTTCAACTTTCATGTATCACTAAGGGCATAACTAGACAACTATTATACGTGGCATTTTAAAACATATTAACAAACACTTGTTAACTATCACAGATTTAGACAGGATTTTGCACTGTATGGAGACAGTGCAGTAATATTTAAAAACATGTAGCTAGTTGCAGTCAAAACTATAGGATAATGGAAAAAACTGATCAGGAAGTTCAAAATCCTTTCTGTTGACACAGATGTGGCACCTTGAGATCAGTGCAAGGACAAATGACCGTCCACACATACAATATCCCTGCTTTGTGCTGAAGGATGTTATCAACCATCAACGTGCAAGGTTCTCTAATCTCTACGGAGAGCCTCTTCAGGACAGAGGAAATAGACAAGAGGAAGGTAACTCAGCTATGCTACATCAGTCATTTTCCCCGCATACTAGAAGGGGATATGCTGTGATGGCAATCAAGGGTTTGTATCTTCTTTTCTTCACATCTCACTCTGTACCACAGGCCACTTTCATTTCTAAAGGGTATACAAAGGGCAGTGAAGATGTCCTGGTCAGAAGACAAGGGACATAGATAGAGGTTAGTGACTACGGTTGGTGCGAAGTGTTGTGTCCTCCAATGCAGCTATGGCATTTGAGAAGTGAATCATGCTCTACTGTATTATTTCTATATCCAGGAATATATTTTCTAAAATTTTCTTTCTGAAGGGGAAGGAATCTTGTGGCCTAAACTTCTTGTGGCACTACGCCTATGACTTCCCCACCACTGCTGCCGTCAGGGGTCCACTGTGGCTGTAATAGGTAAGCACTGCCAAACTACGGTCAGCCACCAGGTGGGCAGATGACATCGGCGGTGGGGAAGCTGTAGGGGTAGCATCCCATGCTTGGTACATGGGGCTGTGCTGCACCACCACTGCTGGATAAGGCAACAGTAAGCAGAGCATGCCCCGCTTGGCACCTGGTGGCCTGGGGGATGCAGGTAAAAGTGCTTGGGGCTGATGGGGTGATCCCACACCATGCGCACTGCTGCAGGGGCCAGGGCAGGCCCAGGCACCACTCTCCAGCAGGTAGAAGGAGCTACTGGGCAAGAGTCGCTTCGTCAGCTGCATGCTTGGCTCAGCTCTGCTCTGCTCTGCTCTGCTCCAAGCTAATGATGATATACTCAAGGCCCTTCCCTGCCTTCCCCCCACCCCACTTAGCCTAGGGCCCTCTGCTTGGTGGGGATCATGTCCAGGATGGAGCCACCGCGACCGTGATCCCTCTGTGCATGTCCCCACCTGGGCTTGGGGCCATTTCGCTCCCCACCCTCCCCCCAACCTGGCCTTTGCTCCTGGGCTGCCCGACACAAAACCCTGGCCCCACTGGCTGGGAGGGCGCAGTAGGATCACCCCCTGACTGGCAGTGGGGCTCTGGGAATCCTGGGCCATGCTGAGCCAAGAGCAGGGGGGAAAAGCCAGGCAGCCCCCAGCTGGGGTCCCTGCTGGTGGGAGAGGAGAGGCAGCAGGTTTAATTCCCCTCTGCCTGAGTCAGCTGTCTCATGCCCCTGCCCCCTCCATTCCAATGGGTGAAAGTCTGGCAGGGGCTGCTTTGCCCCCGCCAGGCAGACCGGGCTATGTCCCCAGCACACCCACCCCCTTGTCAGCCAGGCATCACTGCTCTAGCTAGGGAGCAGAGGGGCAGAGCTAACCCTGCTCTGCTCAAGCAGACAGCCCAGCCCAGCCCAGCCCAGCCCAGGCCTGCAAAGCATGCTGGAATACTGGGGGACTGTGATTTATCTTGAACCAGGAAGGGGTCTGAGAGACAAGTTCCATAAACTGGCTTGAACTAAATCATTTACGTCTGATACTACATTCAACCATATTTATCTTAAATTAGTTTCAACCATTTTGAAACTGGTTTATGTGCATTGAACTTATGTTCTGTTACAGGTTTAAACCAGCTTCTGATCACTTAAACCAGTTTATGTGTAACTTCTGTCCCTAGGCACTCTGATAAATTTACTTCCCCCTTTATACTCCAGCATATTTTAAGGTAGTTTTATTTAACTAAAAAACTATTTAAAATACTGTTTTTGCATAAATTGAATTCCAATTACCATCCAAATCAAGCTTGACATAGGGCATATATACACATGCTCTGGGAGTAGGGGGAGGTGGGGTTGCTTTAATTAGAGCGGCTCCTAGACCTGCTCTAATTAAAGCACCTGGAGCATCTCGTGTATCAGTATCCTTGCGCTTAAAAATCGCAGCAGGGTTGCTTTAACTAAAGCTCATTTGACAAGCTATAGTTAAAGTGTCCCTGCCACTATTTTTAAGTGTGGGGATGCTGCTACAGAAGATGCTGGAGTCTGCTGGAGCATGATCATTATGAAGCTCCAGAAGACTTGATTAATCGAGTTACAACACGTTGGAGCAGCCTTGCTGCTCATGTATAGGCACCCATAGATTTCAAGTACAGAAGTATCATACAGTAAACAAGAAATTAGTTGTTCTCACTTATCTAACACAATAACAAAATGTGAAAAACAGGGAATCTCAATGATTCTCAATGTTGACCAATAAACTGCTGAAATAAGTGTATTTAGCCAGAGAGCTAGAACCAATAATGGACTTAAAAATTGGGTAGAGCTGAACAGCCTAAATCCAAAATGCAATCCATAATATCCTTCTTAGCTGCTTACTAATCCTCAAGGAATTGATATTGACTTCAAAGTTCTATACAGAGAACTTCAAAGTTCTCTTTAGTGCCCAGAGTTCTGAACTGGTGCATGCATAAACTTCCCCAGTCTGAGCAGTTTGGGGCCCAGCTTCTGGCTAAGCCTGATTGAGATCCAGAAACTAAGGCTTTTGTCCAAGTCCTCTGAATTTAGAGTGAACCTATGCAAAAACAGCATGTCTATGGAATTTAAGTCTATATTGCAATGTGTATATACAAGGGGTACCTAAGTAAAGGTTGCATAGGTAGCTTTAATTTTGGAATTTTCTAACTTTTGAGTGCTTCAATTTGCAATCTTAACATTGTTATTTTCTTTGGATGTGGACACAAGAGATTTACTGCAGAGTAAAAGTGAAGTGCATACATGACACAGCTTTCAATATAGTAAATCATTCAAATCCAGGAAAAAATTACCCATAGAAAAACATGCAGTAAAGTTGCTATATGCAAAAGATACTATGTAGAATCTGTCATGTGCCCACTCCCCTAGTGTATTTCATCCAAAGGAAGTCCTTTGTCAAATGAAAAATGTCTCTTACTGCCATCTGGTGGCCAGGTTCTATAACTGTGCCTACTACAAGCAATTGACATAGAGAGCTGGTGATGTGTCCACTCCCTACTGAAGAATAAATTTACTACAGAGTAAAATCTAGGCTACATTGCTCCATAGTAATCATGTTTAGTGTACACATTTTTTTATGCACTTAGTATATGATGCAGTTATTTGTACTGTATCTCCTAGTATTTGGATGCAGTTACCTGTAGAAAATAAGGAATAATTTAGCTGCCACTGGCAACTGGTAATAGTTGTATTTCATTATTACAGCTACTTCAATATGGAGAAGGATGACTGATGGCTATACCTTCTTATGTAATTAAGCAATTAACCTAAAACTTATATCTGAAAAATTTTAGACATACCTGTGTATAGAAAGAATGCAAAAATTATTGCTAAAACATTATCAAAGAAAAATTTGTTTTGATTCTAGATTTTCACCTAATCAAGGAATTTAATTAGTGAAATATATGTAGAAGCTAAAATATAATACCCGCACTTTTAAAAGATCACATAGCAGCAGGCCATATAAGAAAAGAGATTATAACAGCAACAGACACATTTTCTTAACTGCTTACATATCCAGTTTGCTAAGTTTGAAAAGTAAATATAAGATCATATAATTATTATAAATTCAACATAATGATGGAAAAACCTGCATGTATTCTTTGATCTGTAGTCACCTTTAATAAATATTTTGGATTCTGCTGACAGTTCATATAAGCCCAGTGATTAAAGCTAGGTAGGTCTGGTAAATTAATGTTTAGTATCTATGGCTTTGAAGACACAAAGGGCTCTAAACTACCTGTTGGCAGAAGGAGGCAGAGAAGCACCAGTGGGAAGTATGTTACCAATAAAAAGTATGCAATAGAAAGTATGCTTCTACTACTATTCATATGTGCAGCCTGATAAGAAAATAAGAATAACTTTTTTCTATCCCCAGCCAAAATGCTGGATGCAGTGTACAACAGGATAAAAATAAATAGAAACACAGTAAGATATCAAGTGAGGATGCAGATACAAAAACAAGTTCTGAAAATGTGAAAAGAATAGCATGTGCTCAAAACTGATCATTAAAAAATTAAAACTTTGAAGGCATAGGGAAAAAAGGGAACCAGAATAACAACAACAAAAATGAAGGCTGAGGGTAGACAAATAAAACAGATTTCTGTGGAGAGAGGGTGTCACACTGAAGACCCCATGACCAGCAGGCTTTAGTCATCCATAAAGTCTGGGTGGTGTGTGAATGTAGGGATCAGACAATATTGTGTTAACAGATAGTCTTAAATGGAACAAGGAAAAATAACATTAATTACTTTCAATTAGTATCACTGGCTTTAAAATCCATAGGTAACTAATGCAGAAAACACAGATGAAACATAAAATAACTACCTCAGACCAGTTAAAAAATGTTGATGCTACATTTGAGCTATATTGCAAGAGATCATATTACTATTCTGAGTCACAAAAACAGGAAACAAAACCAAGTGAGAATCATGCTCACAAGGCCATCCATTGCTCTTTCGCTCAACATAGAAGAAGTAAAAATAAATTTGGTAAAGTTATGCAGCAAAAGAAAATTCTGTAATGCATTACATATAGCTCATCATGGAAGGATAGGGTCAAACATTGACACTGATATCCTATAAAAAGGGACAGGACAAAACAGAAGTAATGTCATAGCAATACTCTTCCTCTTCTCAGGAAGAACTATTAAATGTACTAAAAGGACAGGACTGGGTTGTGACAGGGAATTTTAACTACCCTGGTATCTGTTGAAAAATGATATGGCAGGGCATGGACCTTTAAAGTCCTTCAGAAAATGGAGTAGTCTACTAGGACAGTAGGTATTAGATTTGACTAACAGGAAGATAGATTGAGAATCTAAAAAGTGGAAGGTAATTTGGATGAAAGTGATCATAAAATGATAGAGTTTGCTATACTAAGGAAAGGAATGTGTGGGAATACCAGAATAAGGATAATGGAATTCAGAAAAAACAGACTTCAATAAACTAACTGGTAGGTAAATTGGTAAATAAACTGTTAGGTAGGATCTGTTGAAATGAATAAGTGCAGGAGATCTGGCAGTTACTGAATAACAGCATATTAAATGCACAATGGTGAAACTCTCTCAATGCTAAGGAAAGATAAGGAAACAAAGTAAGAGA
>NW_005841847.1:4290538-4297630 GCF_000455745.1 Alligator sinensis | reverse complement strand
GGAGTTTTTCAATAATCAATAAATGAAAAAGGAATCAAACAAAAAGTGGAAACAAGGGCACGTGACTAAAGATGAATATAAAGGAAAAGCACAAGCATATTGGGAAAACATCTAATAGATTAGATGCAAAATGAATTTCCAATCAGCAGAGAACAAAAGAGACAACAAGAAACGGTTCTATAAACATATATGAAGTAAGAGGAATACCGAGGAAAGGACAGGTTCATTACTAAATGGGAAAAGAGAGTAATCAGAAGATGCAGAGAAGGCAGAAATATTCAACATCTTCATTACTTCAGGCTTCACTGTCACTGGGACAAATGCCTTGGAGTAGGCTGCAACTGAAAGATACTCCCGAATCGCCAAGATGAGAAACCTTCAGCAAGATCCCTTTGTGTCTTCAAAGCCAGCAGGTGTCAGAGGTGTTATACTGTACCTGCTCCAAGAACTCATTTTGACCGAGTCCTCTTCCCTCAGGATGGTGCACTCATTTCACTACAAAAAAGGGGAAATTGTGACCAGATACTTTATGAAATTAATTTTAGAAAAACAAGGTAGGAGGGCAGGCCAGAATATGGAAAGAACAAGTTAAAAAAATACATAAAACAGATATGTTCAAGTCAGGATTGCCTAGAAAAACTCACACTACACCTTAAGGTACTAGCTGAAGTAATTTCTAAATCATTAGAGATTATTGCGAAGAACTTACAGAGAACAGACAGAGTCACAGAACACTGGAAAGGTAAACATACCATATTTACCCAAATCTAAGAAGGCTTCAAATTTAAGACAATCCCTCAATAATTAGATTATATATATATGGAAAATTATGTTTGTTATAATTTTCTCTGTATAGCTTCTAATTACTGGAGGGTTGTCTTAAATTCATCCTGCCCACTGCTATGACAGAGAAAGCAGTGGCAAAGGTCTCCCTAAGACAAAACACAGAGTCATTCTGGGAGACTCCCACAATGGTCAAGGGGGACTAAAGGGACAATCTGCCACCCTGACCCCCTAGCCCAGGAGGTCTGCTGCCTCCCGGGGGCCCACATCTGGGACGTGGCAGAGAACTTATCCAGCCAAACTTATCCAGCCCTCCGACCACTACGCTATGCTCCTTATCCATGTCGGCATGAATAACATGGCTCAGAGCAGTCCAGCCAGGTCATGAATGGCTACAGGGCTTTGGGAACGGGGTTTAAGGGATTGGGCGCAGGTGATTTTTTTCCTCTATTCTCCCAGTTATGGGTCATGGGCCGAGGAGGGAGAGACAGATCGAGGTAGTCAACCGAAGACAGTGGTGCTGGTGTCATTGTGAAGGCTTCGACTTCCATGATCACAGTCCACTTTTTGGTGAGAGAGACAGCGGTCTGCTGGGAAGAGACGGCCTCCAACTCACTTCACTGAGGAGGAAGCTCTTCTCAGCCAGACTGGCTGACCTGCTCGACCGGGCTTTAAACTAAGCCTGCTGGGGGATGGGTGGGCAACCACCAGAGCAAGCCCGCTAGACAATAGTTACAAAACCAACAGGCTAGGGCACCCAAGGGATTCCATTCCTACCCCAGCCCTGGAACGGTGTCCTCCTGGGAATGTGAGGAAGCCTAGGGCTCCCAATGGGATGCTTACATGTCTGTACACCAATGCCAGGAGCTTGGGGAACAAACAGGAGGAACTGGTCCTCCTACTAAACAAGAAAGACTAAGATCTCATAGGGATAAGGGAGACTTGGTGGGACTCTACCTATGGCTGGGCCACAGGTATAGATGGCTATACCTTGTATAGGAGAGATCGTGCAGATAAAAGGGGTGGAGGTGTAGCTCTCTATGTCAAGGACAGCTACACATCCCTGCAAGCTGACATTGGCACCCCAGGAGGGTGACTAGAGACCCTCTGGGCTAAAATACGTGGGGAACGTGGCACAGGGGACACAATGGTAGGAGTCTACTATAGACCCCCTAACCAGGAACAAGAGATTGAATTCCCAGGAATTCCCAGGAATTCTCCAGGGAACTGGCTGAGGCTACACGCTCTCAGTGCATGGTTGTCATGGGAGACTTCAACTACCCAGACATCTCGTGGGAAGAGCACTCGGCAAAATCCAAATGGTCGCAAAGCTTCCTCACATGTGTGGACAAACTCTATCTGACCCAAGAAGTCTATGGACCCACAAGAGGTAAAGCACTGCTGGACCTGGTACTGGCTAAAGGGGATGACCTAGCCAGCAAACTAAAGATCAAAGGAAAGCTGGGAGACAGTGACCATGAGCTGATCACTTTTACTATCCATCGCAAAGCTGGCAAGTCAGTCAGCAATGCAGAAGTCCTTGACTTTAGGAAAGCTGACTTTGATAAGCTCAGGAGGTTTCTTGTCAAGGCACTAAGGGACCAAGACTCGGCAGGAAACGAAGTCCAAGAGGAGTGGTCTCTCCTTAAGGGAGTGATCCTGGAGGCACAAGAGATGTCCATCCCATCTCAGAGGAAAGGTAGCAAAAGGGCACAGCAACCCCCTTGGCTCAGCAGGGAACTCGTGGACCTCCTAAGCCAAAAAAGAGAGACTTATAAAGGATGGAAGATAGGAATCACCACAAAGGAGGATTACTTTGCACTGGTCCGTACCTGTAGGGAGCGAACCTGGAAAGCCAAGGCTGCAACTGAACTCCACCTGGCTACACATGTCAAGGACAATAAAAAATCCTTTTTTAGATATGTGGGGAGTCGGAAGAAAAGAAAGGGTAACATCTGAACCAAATGGGACAACTGACAGCTGTCTCCCATGAAAAAGCTAACCTGCTTAACTGGTCCTTCATGTCGATATTTCATCAACCCCAAGGGGGTCAGGCTGCCTACTCCCCCCAGCCTAGCAAGATGCGGGGCGGCCAGGGTGAGGGTGAAATTATACTCAGCATCGGTGTAGACCTTGTAAAAGAACACCTTGAGAGGCTGGACACCTTCAAGTCAGTGGATCCTGACAGATTGCACCCCAGAGTACTTAAGGAGCTGGCAGGAGTCATAGCCCAGCCATTGGCCAAGATTTTCAAAAACTCTTGGCACACAGGTGAAGTACCTGGTGTCAGAACCCATTAATTAGATGCCTGTAGCCCAGAGAAGAATTGGTATAGCCCAGAGGAGAATTGGTATAGCCCATAGAAGAACTGGTATAGCCCAGAGGAGAAATGACATAGCACAGAGGAAAATTCCATGGGTTCGATACATATGGCATAGTTTTGCTGTCAATCATTCTGGTGGCAGTAACTAGGTCATGGAGGAAAATTCCGCTATGCCTGAACCCAGTAACCAAATGCTACAGTAGTGGAAAATTACAGTTTAGAAAAAAGTTCCCGCCACTCATATGCAAATTCACATTATTATTGGCCAGTTCTAAATTATTCCTACGTGGCGACCAGCAATTGGCTTGCTAGCCATATAAGAGGTTGAAGCAGTTTCCGCCCAAGTTGGAGAACTCCACACACACCTCGTGGAGAACTCTGAGTACACTGTGGAGCCTAGCAAACTCCACGGGTTTCAGAGCGAACTTAGCGGCCTGATCAACCACTAAGGACTCCCCGTCACCGACCCAAGGGGGCCTAGCACACCCCCACCCGAGACGTAAGACGACTGCCGGCCCGAACACCCCGAACACTTCTGCAGACCGACCAACATCTTTGTAATTTCTGCCCGACCCAAGTTTGTAACCGTAACCGAAGCAAGCATCTGACCTGCACTGTACGAGCAGTGTAAGTAAACTACCTTTTTGTTTAACCAAAACGCTTGAGTACCTGATTCCACTCCAAGCGTCACAAGTACCTGCCCGCCGATTAGGGCTCCTAAAGCCCCGAACCCTGCGCCGCGGCTCTCAGCGGCGACACCTGGAAGCACCTGAAGACTGGAAGGCCAATGTGGTGCCCATCTTCAAGAAAGGGAGGAAAGTAGATCCAGGGAACTACTGGCCAATCAGCTTGACCTCAATCCCTGGTAAGATTCTGGAAAAAATCATCAAAGAGTCCATTCTTGACATGCTGGCTGATGGCAACATCCTGAGGGACAGCCAGCATGGGTTTGTTGCAGGTAGGTCTTGCCTGACCAATCTCATCTCCTCCTATGACCAGATGACATATCACCTGGACAAGGGAGAAGAGATTGACGTCATATATCTGGACTTCAAAAAAGCCTTTGATCTGATGTCCCACGATCTTCCCTTGGAAAAATTGGCCAACTGTGGTCTCGGCTACATCACAGTCCGATGGCTGGAGAAGTGGCTCCGAGGCCGGACTCAGAGAGTGGTGGTCGACAGAAGCGAATCATCGTGGTGTTCTGTGACCAGTGGTGTCCCCCCAAGGCTCCGTCCTTAGACCTGTTCTTTTTAATGTCTTTATCAACAACGTGGATACAGGTGTCAGAAGTGGACTGGCCAAGTTTGCCAATGACACCAAACTTTGGGGTAGAGCGGTCACACCAGAGGATAGGCTGGTGATCCAGGCTGACTTGGATAGGCTGAAAAAGTGGGTGGATACAAACCTGATGACTTTTAATACCGACAAATGTAAGGTACTCCACCTTAGGGAAAAAACCCGCAGCATGCTTATAGGTTCCGCAGTGCTATACTCGCTAGCACCAAGGCCAAAAGGGACTTGGGGGTCATGATAGACCACAAAATGAACATGAGCCAGCAATATGATGTCATAGCTAGTAAAGCAAACCAAACTCTGGCTTGCATCCATAGATGCTTCTTAAGTAAATCTCAGGATGTCATCCTCCCACTATACTCAGCCTTGGTTAGGCCGCAGCTGGAGTACTACATCCAATTCTGGGCTCCACAATTCAGGAAGGATGTGAAGAAGCTTGAGAGAGTCCAGAGGAGAGCCACGCACATGATCAGAGGGCAGGAGGCTGAGAGCCATGGGGCTCTTCAGCCTGGAAAAGCGCAGGCTCAGGGGAGACCTGATAGCAGCCTATAAGTACATCAGGGGTGTGCATCAGGATCAGGGGGAATGTCTGTTCACCAGAGCGCCCCAAGGGATGACAAGGGCCAATGGTCACAAACTCCTCCAAGACCATTTTAGGCTAGACATAAAGAAAAACTTCTTTACTGTCTGAGCTGCCAAGGCCTGGAATATGCTCCCTCCAGAGGTGGTGCAAGCACCTACTCTGGACTCCTTTAAGAAGCATTTGGACTTTTATCTTGCTGGGATCCTTTGACCCCAGATGACTTCCTGCCCTTGGGGCAGGGGGCTGGACTCGATGATCTCCCAATGTCTCTTCCAGCCCTAACGTCTATGAAATCTATGAAAGTAGCAAGAAAAGTAGTGGCTGGGGGAGTAGGCAACCTGACCCTCATTTCTTGCCCCCCTCACCTGCCTCCCCACCAGTTGCCCAGTACTGTATATGCCCTCATGAGCCTACCCTCCTGACACCTGTCTCCACTACCACTTGCCCCCAGTGGTGTCTGATCCTTCTGCCACTTGCCCTCCCCAGTGACTGCTTCCCTGCTGCCTTTCCCCTCCACCCAGCCACCTTCCCCTACTACCCAATTTCCAAGTACTCTCAAGCTGGACCTCAACCCTGAGGTAGGAAAGATATCACAAAAAGATGTCTAACAGTTATGCTGGTGAAACAGCAGGAACAGGCTCTGCAGGAATGTGATAGGATCTCCTTTACTGGAGGTTTTTAAGAACAAGTAAGCAAGAAATCTATCAGGGACAGTCTAGATATATTTATTTCTGCCTCGCTGGAAGGGACAAGCTAGCTGACGTCTCTTTGAAACCGTACCAGGGAGTTCTGTTACTTCAAGGGAAAAAACTTGTAGCAATTAGAGTCCAGGCAGCTGAATAGAGGTTAGCTGCAAAGGAGTAGGTAGCAAAGAAGCACTGTTATCTACCTAGAGAGCTGCACATTAAGGAAAAGAGGAACATCTGCAGCCAGGCAAGGGAACGCTGCCCAAAGTAAGCTGGCTGCAAGAGAGCAGGCAATTAGATGCCAAAGGCTTGGAGTGCCTATTTCTGGGGTAGCTATGCTGCAATAAACAATAGGGCAGAGCCTAGACAGGCAACCAGGACACAGCTGGAGCAGTAACTGTAAGCTGCCATGGAAACTAGATGTCAGGCCCTGATGAGAAACCACTGCAGGTGGTGGGGAAAGTCACCTGACCAGAAAAGGGCAAGGTTTGGGGAAGTATATAAACCCAGGACCTGAGCCAGGGAGGCAGTCTGAGCCTGGAGGTTGCACAGGAAGGTGCTCTAGAGTGGGAGAGAAGTAGTGGAGCTCTGGACAGACACCTGGGCTACCCTAGGCCAGGCAGATAGAGTGCTGCTGGCTTAAAGGGAAATATGACTTAGGGTAAAGGGAAGTGAGTCAGCTGAGGAGTTTCTATATGGGTTAAGATACCCTGAGGAGTTTGTGTTATAGCCAAGAGGGCCTGGTCTCTTGTTACAACTGTGACCAGCAGTGTCTGGCATAGTAATGGAACTATTGGGGACAAGAGGAGGTTCTAGGAATTCCTGAGAGGGGGTGTGTTTGTTGTGAGCTTTGCCAGGGGCTGAGGCTCGAGGCCCAGAAATAGCTTGGGTTGAATAGGTTGGTAGCTGGGAGCAGGGCTGAAGCCTAACCCAGGCTGAAGTCAGGTGGGGTCAATGAACCCAGAGCCCTGAACAGGGAGAGAGCACCCAGAGCAGGGCGAGAGCCAGGACAAAGGTTCAACAGCCCCAGTGAGTGAGGAGCTCAAGAGAAGCAAGAAACAGAGCCAGGGGCCTGAAGCCCTAGAGGGGTGAGACCAGGGCCAGGGGTCTACAACCTAGGGAGATAAGAGCAGGTCAGATGCACCCACAGCCCTAGAAGGGCGAGACCAGGGCTGAGGGCCTAAAGCCACAAAGTAGGCAGGACAAGGGCTAGAGCCCGGAAGCCAGGTCCAACACAGTAGGCTGGGGCCAGGTGACCCAGTGAGAGGCAGGGAGTGGAGGCCAGGAAGGCTGAAACCCCAACAAGGGGAAGTAACTAAATCATAACATCTGCAAGGCATGGACATGGCTGTAGGGGAGGTTGGAAGCTTTGAATAGCCCACAAGGCAGAAGATGCCCTGCGGCATGCACAGGTCAGGAAT
>NW_005841847.1:4268626-4289303 GCF_000455745.1 Alligator sinensis | reverse complement strand
CCCACATAGTAACAAGGCTGGATTGGGAATATCATGGTCCAAGAAGGATCTACTGGCAGGCAGACAGAGCAGTGCTTGCTCTAGGGCCCTTGGGAGGTTCCCCTTTCAAAAGTTAACTAAGAACACCAAGGTATGGCAGGAAGGAGAGGAGGGAGGGGACCCTAGAGCCAGAGCAGGACAGGAGCTGCATGACCACCAGAGGCATCATGGCCACGCTCAAAGCGCTGGTCCTTGTACAGAGACCTACTATTTTATGATTTTAAAAATCATATTCTTAGAATATTCAATCTGCTTTATAAATTTCATCTCTGACTGTAAGCCACCCTGAGCCTTTGCTAGGAAGGATGATGTATATATCTACTAAATAAATATAAGTCAAAGGTAGTAGAAGACCAGCAATAATTTCTGATAGGAGCTACAGCATATCTTTTTATAAAAAAATACCTAACAAATTTGCATGCAAACACAAGTGAATCTAAAATTTATCAGCTAAAAACTACGATTCTAGTTCAAAGATTTTAACGTCAGATAATCTGACCACCTATATAACATAGACCATAGATTTATCCTGCTAAATTTTACACTGAGCACAGCAACTTGTTGTGCATACTGGGGTGCTGAGAGAGTGAGAAGCCAGAACAAAACTTTAGGTTAGGGAAGCACAGAATCACTCCTTAATTACCACCCTAGGAAGAGTTAGTGACTCAGAGGATACACCAGAAAGGGGCAGTAAGAAGGTGAAGTCATGTCTTCTCTCTTACTACATACCAACCATGAGGTTGGCCTGCTACACAGCATGGCATATGCCATGGGTGCCAACCTTGAAGCAGAAGATCTCTGGTACTGCCAAAACAGGGTGATGTATAACAGGCATAATTACCCTAATGAAACACAAAAACAAAGTATGCTTGATGAAGGTGTTGGGGCAGGTTAGAGGAAAAGTGTTTATGCCTAGGATGAATAATACAAACATCCCATTGATTTCAACAGCACTTCATACTCTGCTGTCATAAACAATTCCAACCTTTTGTTAGAATTTTGCTTGATATGACTCTTCCCGTCCAATGTCTACATAATTAAATAGCATGTTCATGCAGGGTATCATAGATATAAAATATTCTGGCCTTTAAGAAAGTACTGGCACATTCTTTTATTTTATTAAGAAATGAAACACACATGTTCAGTTAAAAAAGTTGGAAAAGTGTGCACATAATCCTTATGGGGAGAAGGAAAGGAGGCAGTGTTGTTCCCTACAGATACACATACATAGGATATAATAATTCATCTGCTCTCAAAGTAAACCGTAAACTACAGTTGTGTGGGTGTGCCTCTTTTGTATATAGATTTCAATCCCTTTTTTTGCACAAATAAAAACAGATGCTTCACATAGCGAAAATGCTCGTTAGTCATGCTGGGATCCTGATTCAGGATCCCGCTTATAGCCAGATCCTATCATGGTTATTTCCAAGCAGTTTCCCTCTGGTTTCGATTTTGCATGGTACTGACCAGCCCTACAGGACATTCTATCCTCTGAAGACCAGGAAGTGCATGGGAGGACTCCTTTAAAGGGTGATTAAAGAGGGGAAAAGGAAGGATAAAGAATTCTGCAGGTTTCTTCTGAGACTAATCAATGAGATCTCTGCTCTGGAATGTTTCTATATGCAGAAAACTCATTTAAAAACCCTGTCAAGCAGGACGATCACAGGGTCTGTTTGTTTCACTGAACAGCATTCATTAAAATGTACAGAAACCTAGGTAACTGCCACATGCTTTAAGATAAACATCTATCCTCAAAATATTTAATTAAACTCTCTTTCCACTCAAAGGAAACAGCTGGAGAGAGAGACCAAGTACACATGATACAAGCATTCTTACTATTTACATTGATACTCCTTATTCATCCTTAGGTGATAATAAAATAGGTTGTGCTTTGGATAATAAACCTCTGACAAGAATGCCCAGGATAGTAACACGCAAACCATATGGTCTGAGCCTGCCAACATTTACACACCTAAATAACTTTATGCATATGGACAGTTCTGTTAAAGGGATGCTTCAGTAAGTGAAGTCAGTCACAGATGAGTAAAAACTGAAAAAAGTGGTGTGTCTCATCTGGGTGGCTGGTGCAGAAAGAACAATGCTGCCAACTAGTGAATTTACTCTTTTAGCTCAAGTGATAGACATCCATGTTCTGGTCTGAACACAATACAGATAGCAGGCAAGGTTCTTTGAGTAGATGTGATATCTTTTATTAGACTAACCGAGTAGTTGGAATAAAGTTCTTAGTAAGCTTTCAATCACCCTTATTCAGGCATAGGAAGTGAACAGCAAAGACTTCCTATGCCTCAAGAAGGGTAATTGCGCCCCAAAGCTTTATTCCAACTACTTGGTTGGTCTAATAAAAGATATCACATCTACTCAAAGAACTTTGCCTGACAATATAGGCATGGCATTTTAATTTATTGTGGGGAAATTCTGCTGAAGTTATCTCTATATACCTTGGTAAAATTACCTAACAATAAAACTAAAGTTCCTTGTCTTCACAGTGTTTTACCTTAGGTTAATTGGTCTGCTCTAACTGTCCCAAAGCAGTAAAACAGCTTTTTAAGTAGTGAAGATGACAAGCCCAAGGTATGCATCACCAATGCCAACCTCCTGGGCAGCTGTGAAACCAATTTTTAATGAGCACTGATATGATCAGCCAAATTATAATTGCAAATAGCTTTTTGGTTAGACCTTGATGCATCTGGATCAAGTGGAAATTTTCAGTTTGAACTTTTATAAAATTATACCTATATTTTTAAGTTAACATGTCTCTAAGCTGACAGATATACTTCAGCTCTGTAATAAGTTTAATTTATATTTGCTTTAAGATATTTATACAACTAAATGTTATGTACAATTTGTGAAAAGGAATATTTTAAATTCAAATTACTTTGAATACAGAAATATAAGCCTCATAATCTGATGCTGTAAACATTTATGCACAATTCACATTACTACTTCTCTGCATGTATATAAATATTTGCAAAACTGGTCCCCAGATTCATGAAAAAATAGACAATTTAGTCCTCTAATCAGAAAGTATTTTCTAGTTTTTGCAATGCAAGGAATCATCTCATTTTTCCCTAGGAGCTGAAGTAAGCATAATTATCAGCTTCTTTACCTAAAGCCTTATATTTCTGTGAATAGACAGAGTGAATACATAAGTCCTCCAAGACCAGTATGTATGAAACAGCCACTAGAGTTCTATTTGACCAGACCACATTATCCCTGCAACATTTTTCCTCTATCATTTTATCAGCATTAAGGGATTTGTTCTGAAATGTTATATTTAGGTAAGATATGGCTTCCTTTTCCATCAGGCTATATTGGTTTTCTATTTTGTTTTGTTTTGTTTTTAAATAGAGCATTACAAAATTACATTTTTAAGTTTTAAGTGCTAATAGGTGGGTTTTGAGTAATTTCTTCTTAATGCAGTCCATATGCATTTCTACTTATTTGTCTTTTACAGAGCAGGAAGTAACAATATGGATTTGATTTTTTTTCTCCAAGATAACCATTTCTGAATGAAATACACTGAATACTACAGTGCAGTATTAAGATGATGAAATATGTAATGAGGAGAATATTTTCATTAAGGGATGGGTTCTGCAATTCTTATGAGTAGCACTTATCACAAAATTGTTCAAATCCTATTGCAATCAGTGACCTGATCTTTACTTTTAGTGAGTACTTAGAAATTAAGCCACTTATTCCTTCTAAAAAGAGATGGAGAGAAACAAATTTCAACTATATTAAGTAATATTACACTAACAAACTCATAAAACTCTTTAGAAATGCTACAGCATTCTAGAAAATCCTTGTGATCTTGCTTTACTTCATACCATTATCTCTGTCTCTATTGATTAATCAAGAGAGAGCAATAGAAATTTGCAGGAAATAATTTACATTAAAAACAAATCTCCCCTCCCCCCATTGGTAAATTACCAAGATCAGCAGGGCCGGTCCAAGGTTAAGTGGCACCCTAGGTGAATTGTGTACCTCGGTGCCCCCACCACTTCCAACATAGAGGAAAATAAGAAGTCTAGAATGAATTTTTACATGTACTTATTTGATATTCAAAATGAGCACTAAAACAATAACAACAAAACATTTTTATCGATTGTTTCACACTTTTCATTAACCCTAACACAATTATAACAGCTGGCCAGGGCTGTTATTTAGAATGATATTCCTGTTATTTTGTTCTGCATATAATTTTGGCGCCTCCCCCCAAATTTTGGCACTCTAGGCGACTGCCTAGTTTGCATAACGGTTGGACCGGCCCTGAAGATCAGTCATGATTTCTACTGAGGATTACAAGCATGCTTGTAATTTAAAGTATTTTATCTTCAAGATGCATTACAAATACTGTGGCATACCCTTAGTCCCACCATAACATTTCTGTTCCTGCTCTGGAAGATCTCTGGATTACCAGCAGGAAGAGTGTCTGTCTCATTTCTGTTAACCATGAGCAAGTTATGGCTTTTACAAATCTGTTCACTATTTACAATTAGTTGGGCCTTCTCTGTGAATCAAAGAGAGCTGTGACAATGCTTCTCCTGTTATATTTATTCACATTAGCATTTGCAATATTTTTGCTTTCCCTGAACATTTTTGTGAACAAGAGCATACACAAACTCATAAATAATTCATAAAGAGGTTCTAAATAGCAGCAAAGTATACTGATGGGTTTTA
Organism: Alligator sinensis; assembly: GCF_000455745.1. Classification (NCBI taxonomy): domain Eukaryota; kingdom Metazoa; phylum Chordata; order Crocodylia; family Alligatoridae; genus Alligator; species Alligator sinensis. Next base: position 4,284,563 of record NW_005841847.1, on the reverse strand, counting down.
TTCATTTGAATAGTTAGAAAGATTATTTTTGTTCTGTCTGCTTATCTCTAGATACAACTATACTGCCAACCTTCCTATCTTTTCACTGGAATCTCTTCTCCCTTTCAAATTCTTCAGCATACAACCGGTCCCGCCCTACTGCTTCTCTCCATTGCTCAAATGCAAAGTATTCTATCAATGCAAACTTCCACTGATATTAGCAATAAGTTAGTAGCAAACCCAGATATGCTGGGTTCTTGGTTGTAGTCATGTTGGTCTAAGTTGCCACACTTTTAGCTTCCCTCATTCCTTGGAGTCAGACCAGCAGAGACTCCCTATGTCTGATGAAGGGTGACTGTGCCCGAAAGCTTGCTAAGAACTTTCTTCCAACTGCTCAATTAGTCTAATAAAATATATCACATCTCCTCAAAGAACCTTGCTGGCCAAAGACAGGTATGGTCTTGTTTGCATCATCACTGAATATACTCACAGAGTGAAATTCTGAGAAGCTTACATAGTTTTTAACAACAAAAGTAATGACTATAGGCATTTTCCCAATAATATATTGCCAAGATTTTAACAATGGGATTCCTAAAGTTTTCCATCTTAATCTGTGATACATGTGACATTTCCTGAGTAAAATACTCTTTCCAAAAAGAATCTACCAGCTCTATATTCCCTGCCCAACGCAATGTTCCCACTGATAAATCAAGGCAGACCTACTACCAATCACATTTCCTTTTTGCTGAGATCCTTCAAGCTGGCTCCCTTACCTGGCAGCTGTTCCCTGAAGCAGTGGTAGTTCATGGATTGTTCTGTGGACTCTGCTGGCAGCAATGTTGGCAAGCACTAAGATCTTCTCTAAAGCACTTCAAGATTGGCTGTGTTACAAGGGGCAGAACTTCGTCATCTTATCCGTGTTAAAGGGCAGAATAAACAGAGAGTAAAATCCTGTGAATCCAAGTTATTCATCTGTAACTTGATCCTTTCATTTCCTTCACAGAATAGAAATAATGTATAACACTCAAACTTCCATATGTTTAACCCACTATGCTACCTTTCATCTGTCAGAGCCCTTCTCAAATACTTTTACAGAATAAGGAATGACTGCTGTTTTTCCTGTAAAAGAGTGGTGGAGCAGAGTGCCATTGAAGCAAGTATTAAGTGCTATATTATGTAAATATTTAATGTGCCATGGGAAACTACATTTTTTAAAATGCTGAAGAACCTGACTAACCAGACTAATGTGGCAGGGTGGGGGGAAATCTTTCCACAAGAAAACTTTAAGGAAGAGAAAATACAAGAAAAAACAAAACCTAGAACTCTTGGCAGCCACTACAAACCTTTGCTTTTCAGTTAGAAAGTAGTAGTGATTAGTAGTTTAAGTGACAAATATTTAATATAAATATTAAATTGAAAATTTTCTTATTCAGCCTTTTTAGACTATTTTGAAAGTGAGCTATACAAGGCATAAAATCAGAGCATTTGAAGAAGAGCATCTGAACTCTAGCATATTTGCAACTGAACCATATAAAGTTCAGATAAGGTTCTTCGGGTAAATTCAATATCTTTTTTTGGATATCAGATTTACCCCCCCAAAAATATCGGATTTATCCAAAGAATCTTGTCTGCCTATGTCCTTAGACCAACACAGCTACAACCTACACCCCTGAAATATATAACATTCAGTTAATTTATGCTTTCTCTGACATTAGATAGTCAACAGCAGCTCTAATCTGTTGCTTTCTGGCAGAAGCTACAACTACTGAGGCACTGAATGAATGAACTCAGTCTGAACTTTGGACTCTGTCTCAATGGTCTAAAGGGAGGACAGCCTCCATTCCTTCATACTCTTGTCTAGGCCTATGCACTGAAGGTCTTGGTGTGATGGTTGCAGGACTCCGTAAGGGGTATAAAGAACCGGACACATTAAATATTTACAGAATACAGCACTTAATACTCAGTTCAGTGGCATTCTGCTCTATCATTCTTTTTAGATAAAAAAACAGTTATTCCTTTTTCTATAAAAGCAGTATTTGAGAAGGGTATTGAGTAGCGAGCAGTATCTGACAGATGAGAAGTAGCGTAATGGGTTAATCATACAGAAGTTTGAGCATTCTGCATGATTTCTATTTTGTGAAAGAAATGAAAGGATCAAGTTACAGATGAATAACTGTCAGATTGACAGGATTTTACTCTATTCCACCCTTTAACACAGATGAGATAATGAGGTCCCGCCCCTTGTAACACAATCTTTAAGTGCTTTAGAGAAGATCTTAGTGCTTGCCAACATAGCTGCCAGGAGCAGGAGGGAGGATAATAGTTCTAGGACAGCCTCCACTCCTCCATACTCTTGCCTAAGTGTATGCACTGAAGGTCTTGGTGTGATGGTCACCGGACTCTCCATAAGGAGCATAAGGAACCTGAGGCAGCTACCAAGGTATCCAAGCAGCCCTATTCAGCCTACTTGCCTCTCTTGAGGAAGGCCCTAGAAAAAGTGGGCCAAAAAAGCCATGCCCCAACCCAGTCTATCCTGGCCAAAAATGAAAACGAATTTATACTGTAATATATTTTTCAGCAATTTTCCAATCAGAACATGCATTAATTAGATATTTACACAAAGTCTCTCTCTAAACCAGTTAGTCTTTCTGCTCCTTTTGATGAAAGACTCACCTGATTTGGATTTTTCCTGTCTACAAACATGACATGAAAACGTTACTAATAGCTATGACCACGTACAAAACAACTAGCCTTTGGTCTTTACATAAGCTTTTTAAAATTAAATAATATTATGCCTGTTGGAAAGTCTCCTAAACCCTGCAACTTGGAGAATGAGAGGGGAGCATTAGAGGGCTGCAAGGCAGTACAGGCAGCTGAGCAAGCACTGGCTGAAGAGAAGTAAGCAGCCAGGGGAAGCTACAGATAGGAGTTAAAAGGGGACTGCTTGAGAGCTAGCTGCATGGCCACAGGCAGCTAAGGCTCCAGGTAGGTAAGAGAGCAATGACTTCAGCTCAGTGGCTTAAGCTGCAGCACCTGAGAGCTGCCTGTAGTAGGTCAGAGCAGCTGGGTAGTGGGCTAAGAAGAAACCCCTGGGCAAAGTTGAGGCTTTATCACCAGAAAGGGTGGAGCCCCAGCATACTAGGAACTCAGCTTCTGAGACAGAGAATTTAGTCTGGTCCTGATATCTGCTGAGGCTGGAACTATTAGCCTGTGCTGCTAGAGAGGGGAAACCAGGCAATGCAGATACCAGGGTAAGATGCAAGAAGTCAGCAGGTAGAGGGTAGGAGTTTGCTGGGACCTTGTTCCCTGAAGCAGGGAACCCCAGAGGGCACCTTAGTTTGAGTAGTGGCAGGTATAGTATTGGACGTCTGAGTGTAGCTATAAGGGCAGTAAAAGCCATGAGTGGGGTGCCTTGGGAGGCAGCCTGTGTTATATGGACTGAGCCCTGCAAGTGTCTGGGACCCAGCAGGCTGTGTGAGGCTGATGTCAAGTACTTTAGAGCAGGGGTGGGCAAAATATGGCCCATGGGCCAGATCCAGCCCGCCAAGCACTTCCCTCCAGCCTGCAGAGCCTCTTCAAAACCCATGTAATGGCGGCTGCCTCGCTAAAAGGCTCCAGCGGCACCAGCCACTGGCTGCAGCACCTCAGGCTGTTTCCTTGGGTTCCTCGCAACCAACCATGACCTCAGCCCGATTCAGCTGGCCTCGCTCCGCCCTGCCCCAGCTCAGGCCATGTTTGCAGCTGGAGAGGGGCGGGGGAGCTGGGCCAGAACCTGTGGTGCCGGTAAGGGGAGAGAGTGTCTGGGCCGGGTTCTGCTTTGCTGCACGGGACTGGAAAGGGCCCTGCCCTGCAGGTAAGCCCAGGAAAGTGGCTGCTGGGCAGGCGTTCCCTGTGCCGTGCTGTGCAGCTTGGGCCATGCAGGGTCGGGATGGGCCTGCACTGGGGAGGGGAAGCAGCAGCTGCGCCGCAGCTCTGGCCCAGTCAGCATGAGGGAGGAGAGGTGGCGGCGGAGCTGTATGCTGCTCGGGACAGGATGAACCCAGCTGGAGAGGCAGGAGCTCAGCTGCATTTTCCCCCTACCTGCGCCAGTCAGTCCCGAGCGGCACATGGCTCCACCGCCACTTCTGCTGGCTGTGGAAGACCCGGCCTGGTCCGTCCCATCCGGAGCATCATGCGGCTAACGCCAGCTTCCCAGGTGCTGCTGGGGATGGGACGAGCCCGACTGGGTCGGCACTGGCCAGCAGAAGCAGTAGCGGAGCCTCCTTTTGGGACCAGCTGGCACAGGTAGGGGGAAAGTTCAGATGCCCCTGAAACCCCATTGCTAGGGCAGGATGTTAGAGGGGTCACAACCCCTTGCTACCTGGTAAGTTGTGCAAGGGGAGGGACTTACGGTGGCAATGGTCAGGGGGTGGGACATCCGGTCCCAAGATGGCAACCACAGGGTGGGGAAAATGAAGGGGCAGGGCTACCCATGCAGCCCTCGACAGCTCGCCAAAACTCATCAAGCAGCCCTCCGCCTAAAATAATTGCCCACCCCCACTTTAGAGGTAGAAGATAGCAGCTAGCCCTGAAGAACTGAGGACTCAGGGCTGAACCCAGTACAGGGCTAAGGGGAAGGTCTAGTGGTCCAGCCAGGGTCAGGGACCCTGTGGGCCAGAGCATCAGACCAGAGACCTTGGTGCATGACAAGACAAGTAATATCTGCATGGCTGTGGCTATGGAGGTAGCTAGAGGCCATGATGATAGCCCTTAAGACAACTGGACCATGGGGCCACAGTTAGGGTCTAGTTTCAGAGACCTGATGTTTGGAGGGTTCGGAGCCCCAGAGGGACTGAGCTTGGAGGGGTTGGAGCCCCAGAGAGAAATGCATAGGATCCAGAGTCTGACTAAGAGTAGCATCAATAGAATCACTGCAGGGCTTGGAGTGGGGACAATCCCCCAATGTAAGATAACATTTAATACTGAGGCATGGCAGATGAGAAACTGAGGAGTTGCAGTAGGGCAGGATTAAGGTGGCCACCAGGGGGCGCCAGGGCTGGTCCTGTCACAGTGCCCATTAATCATTGAATTGCTGCACAAAGACTGGCACAGCAAATGGGGCTTTTATGTCAATCAGGTGACAGCACTGTAGAGAAAAACCTTTCTCTGAGTTCATCCTGTTAAGTACAATATTACTGTGGGTAAAAACCAGGGCCCAGTTGTGCCTCCTGATTCATGTGTCAGTAGTACTGAGTACACACAGAAGAGGGGGCAACGGTGTCTTCAGTGTTCCCAGTGGAGAAGAGGACACCTCTTGAGACCTGGGATAAAATCCAGTCTTACTGTTGTGAACAAGAGATTCTTAACTGACCTTAATGGGACCAAGATTTCATTCTAGAAGTCCAGACAGGGATCAGGGCATCTCATTTTTGCTGCAGAGACTTTGGGACAGAAAACAAACACAGTGGGAAAACTAAACTATATGAGCAAGCTGGTATGTTTCAGATATTAATATAATTCTCCAGGGAGCAGTCAATATACACATCCCGTAATAAAGCACAATCAGGCAGAAAGGAGGGATTCTTGAGTAAAGCATATATGGTAAACTAAATAAAAGATTCCACACACAAACAGTTGCTTTACTTAGATAAATTTGTGAGGGGAAAAATCTATGCTTGGTGATAGTTCAGGTTACAGAAGGACATACTGTAGCAGAAACCCCCTTTTCCTCTTGCCTGCAGTTGCTCTCCCCTCCTTGGGTATGTTTTTCCTCTTCTACCTTTTCTTCCTTCCTCTTTCTTTCACTTTAAGATAAGGAATTGTGTTTTAAAATTTGTATGTGTGCATTTTGTATCTCCCCTTGTATTTTGGTATTTTTATCTATTTGTGTGCCGTGGCATTACTTTTGTAGCTTATATTTTATACTCCTCACCTTTCAACTTTCAACTAAGTGTGTTCAGTTTCAGAAGTAAGTTATACATTGTAACAATGTTAACAAGGGCAGGAGTCAAACTGCCGCTTCCCTGTATCAGCCCGGCCCCTGAAAGAGCGAGTGAATCAGTGATTGAATGCGTAACACAGTAGCAGGCAGCGATTAACACCTAGGAAAACCGTAGATCAACCAGCAGAAGAAATCAATAGAAGATAATGTAGCAACCAGGAAATCTCTAAAAGTCACTGTTCAAGGGCTAGAAGCCCTGGTCTGAGTTAATCAACGCCAGGGACCAACTTTGAACATCTCCAGATCGGCCGCTCCCAGAGCCCTATTCAAAATTCATCAACAGACTCCCAAACCTGCACGTACATGCAGACGACCCCTGGGACTGACAGATGCCATCCAGTAGCCACCGAGGGGGAAGTCCCATGAGGGTCAACGACCCCTGGATTGGGCAAACCTGAAAACTGGGGAGTCACCAAAGTCTGCCAAGGACAGATAAAAAAGCAGTGAAAAGTGACCCTCAGCGGCACCCTCTTGATCTCCAACTTGACCAGCACCCGACCTGTCCAGCCAGAAGGACCAGCCAGCGATCCCCTTCTGGAGGATAAAACCACACTGGAAGAAGCCTCGACTGGCCATCGACGGCAGACTCCAGCGCCTGTGGGATAGGTATACCTGACTCTTGTAGCTTGCTACTGTGTGCACGCGCGCGTGCACGTATTTGTGTGTGTGTGTGTGTGTGTGTGTGTGTGGGGACCAGCCCCAAGTTTTATGATTTAACTTCATTACAGTGCTTCAATCCGCCTAATAAACCAGAATTTTAAGGATCCCGAGTTGGACATTTGTAGCCAACAATACCACATTCACATAATAGCTTGAAAGCACATCATGAAGAAGCTAAAAGGAGAAAACTTTCTTTCTGTTTTCATATGGCCTCCAATATAGTGATTAATGTGCCACAAAGCACAATAAGCCTTTCATGTCAGTCTCCAACAGATACCTAAAAACAAGGTGTACTCTAGCTTCATACTTGTATTCTAATGCCAAACCCGAACAGTGACTTCATGTATTTTCATCTTAATTACATCAACAGAGGAGCAGGTTGACCACCACACATTTCATTTATTTGGGAAGCTATCTTACTTTAATAATGTTAAAAGCTGAATTTGGATAGCTTTTTGTAGGTTTGTTATGTGATGTTATAGACATCACCATGGGAATTGTTTCTCATTTTTCAGGCATTAAATGCATGGGTCAAGAAGCTGTTTAATAATGTATGTATTTCATAGACCAATACTTTTGATGTTACAAAAGTCACAGACATTATGGGTACAGATGCTACTAAAGCAACAAACAATAGAGATAAAGGAAGTTCAGCTTTCTATGTTATACATTACAGAACTTGAGTTGCACCATGCATCCTAACACAGACAAACTTTCTTGTGTTTCCTCATTCTGTTCAAATGCTTATCTTGTTAAAATATACACCTGTGGTGAATTTATAGTCTCAAAGTCTTCAGCTGTGTTTTGAAAAATGTACTTTCTTACATCAGGTGCAACAGGCTTAATTTCTTTAGCTTGCTCCTAACGCTTTCAAACCGAGAGCCCTCTTCCTGACTTGTTCCTGCCAGGCCAGGCTTGTCTAATATCTTCCCCTCCCCTTCAGTCACACAGAGCAAATCCTCTGAAACTGTGGAATACAAACAATCAAAGAAAAATCCTTCCAATTATATGGGTAGGGGGAAAGCGGGAAATAATTACAAGGCCAGTTACATTTGCTATAAGTAAATATTCTTACATATAGTTCAAGTGTTAATCCTTGATTTTTTTTTAAAGTGTAGCAGTAAAAACCTCAGTTTTGGCATTAGCTATCCTTTCAGGTTTGGCAAATCTTCAGGTGCAAACCAGACCTTTGAATCCTCAGCATCCAAGCCATCATTTCCTATGAAATTACAGGGCATGAGTGCCAAAAAGCATCAAGATGAAGTGGCTTAAAGGATACTATAAACTGTATTTGAACAAGGATGTTCTTTTTCTGGGGAAAAAAGAACATTCTACTTGTCATTACTAATATAGGTGAAGTTTCCATGAGTGTATTAACACATCTTATTCAGAATCTGTATTTATTCTTTGTAAAAGCTTTATGTTTGTTCAACCTCTTAATGCTATTTGTTCAAATTGCAAAAATTGTAACTATACATCATAAAATTAATTTGACCCTAATTAAACCCTTGTCATTTTTTCATTGAAAGGATTTCCCATATCTCTCCCAGTTCTACTGACTTTTTGGGACTTGTCCTTTTTCAAAAAATAAGCTATCATATCCATGGCTACTAGTAGCGTATTTTATCAAGGGGTTCTTCCTATAGTAATCAACTTTGGATGGTGACCTAAAGAGTCAATATCGTGTCTGTGGGTAGCCTAACTTGTACCTCAATCTTGAAAAATTCTACTTGCTGTTTTTGTATCTACAATATTTACAGTGAGGTCCCCATACCCTCTCCAGTACTTCTGGCTCACTTTTTCATACATTTACCTTAGTTCAAATAGTTAGGTACCACTGATGAGGTATTTTGCCATACTGTTCTTTAATGGTTACACAAATTCATGAGGTTTTGGCCTTCCCTTTGATATGTTTGGAGTGTTCTAGAATAGTTTCCTATGTTAAATCCTTTCCCATTTTTCTAGAAGTATTGGCTTATTTTCCACCTTTTTCAGGTTGCTGACCCCTGTATAATTCAAGAATTGTTATGATCACTGCACCTGTCTGGCCTCGTGGAGCCACTCTCTTGCCGCTTTGGAGCATGCACCCAGTGTCGGCCGCAGGGTGTGTTCCGGTGATCTTGACCTTGGGTCATGATCACCCCGGAGGCCCCGATACTCGCCTGCCGTGACTTCGTCTTTTCCTTCAGTGTTGGGGCTCCTTCTTGCCACTCCTTGCAGACGGGGCGCTGCCCTTAGCAGGTGTTCTTGGGGCTCCACCTCCCCTACACCCCAGCCATGTGCCAACCCTCAGAACGGCCAGATGTTGGATCACTGACTCACCCTTCTGATGTCTTCACCTGCCTCCTCTTCTCTTCACTCATCACCTGGCCTCTTTCTGTGAGAGACGACCACAGGACTTTGGATCATCCCAGCCAAAGCACCAAGTCTTCCTTCACTACACTGCTACCTGCTGTGCTGTTTTGGCTCCTCCTGGCCTGTGGAGGCTGTCCTTGGCCCCTCTCCCTGCTTCAGGGCCCTGCAAAAACTCAAAACGATTTAAGAAGAAAGAAAAAGGAACAACTGGGGTACAGGGCTGCAGCCCACCCCGCTCAAGTCCAGTGTCTGTAGCTCCAACGTCCCTCGACGCCTTTCTCCTTGGCCTGGCTGCCCTGCCAGGCCAGCATGATGCCACCTTCAATAAATCCTGGACCCCTCCGTCGGATCCCTGTCTATATTGTTCCCCAGCTGCCAACACAGTCTGTGTGCAGCCTGGGGAACAGCCTTGCCTTCTGGTCCCAGTAGTGCTGCCCTCCTCTCCATTTCCCCACTGCCAGCTTTTAAATCAGCCAGGCAGCAACTTTGGATGACGTCATTGGCTGGCAACGTTCCCAGCCAGCAATAAAAGCGGCTGATGAACTGCATGGGCGATTCAGCTTGTGCGGCTCGTTCAGCTCCATTTTTCATTTTTGTTGGTAAAATTTACAAATGACACAAATGTGTAAGTGAATGTGAAACAAATAGGAAGAGTGAAAAAGTAGAACAGTTGAAGTAAAAGGAGAGGAAGAAAGGGTCAGATGTATTTAAGGAGAAGCAAGCAGCGAACACAAAGGCTAAGTACAGACAGTCAAAGAGTCCATGGCTGAACTGATTCAATCTTCACAAGTTAGTTTAAGCTGCATAGATTGAACTGATATGCAAGTGAAGAGACATTCACTTTTGATTCTGGAAATGTAGCCACACGCCTGCAGTGGCCCAGGGCAGTAGCCAGGGGGGTGCTAGAGCATACCTCCCTGCTCAGCTGGAGCAGATAGCTTGGGCCAAGGCTAGCCCACCCAACTTGCAAGGTGGGGATTGTGGGGACGTGCAAAGCATCCTGGGATGCTGGGGAACTGAGAGTTAACTTGGATTTGGAGGGGATCCGGGACAGAAGTTCAATTAACCAATTTAACCTAAATCAGTTAAGTCTGATACATCCATCCAGGTTTATCTTAAATTGATTTTGGTCATTTTGAAAGCACTTTGTGCACTGGACTTCTGTTGTGCTACAGATTTGAACTGGTTTCCAGTCACTTATACCAGTTTATATGTAACTTCTGTCCCTAGCCTACATTGTATACTTTCCCTAGCCAAGAGGTAACAAACAATACTTGGTATTACAGGAATCATCTTTTGTTTGTAGTGGCCTAGAAAAGTGAGATCTTCATCCAAGATTAAGATTCTGAATCAGTACAATAATAAAGAATAATAAATAAAAACACATTTCCAAATTTCAGACTTCCTGACATTTTAATATGTTTTTGTACATATGTACATACATATGTGCTTGAAATTCCAATCTACCCTGTGCAAAGAAAGAAATCAAGCTCCTTTATGTATAGTTTTTGCCTTTTTTTATAAGCTATAGAAGCAGCATGCTGTATAGAAAAGAACAGGAAGGACAATTTCTGAGTTTTAAGCCCACTTCTGCCATTTCTTATAGCATTAGGAATGTACTTCACTGCTCTGCTCCTCAGTTTTCCTGGCTGTAGAACAGAGATAAGACTCACTCACCTTACATGGAAGCTTACATGGAAGCTACTAACATAAAAACTAAGGTATTCATTTTTCCCGGTGACACATTTCCCCTAACTTTTTGACAAAGTTGGCAATAAAACTGGCTAAACAGCAACAAAATCTGTTGTTATAATGCTGAATGATGCCTACATTATATCAACAGTCATGTTCTCTCCAATACTGAAAAAACACTAAAGCTGCACTATAAAAGTTTTATTAAATAAGAAGGCACTTTCTATAGCTGAAGTACAAAAAGAATTTGCTTTCACTTGTTTTTGGCTGCTGTTTTCTACCAGCAGATGACTTCCATCAGTATTCCACCATGAATCTAAGACGGTAAAATACAATGTAGCAGAAGTAGTTGCAATATTAACCCTTCAACCCCACTCTACATTTGCTCAGCCTGATATGTTTGACTAAATAGGAAACTGAACTGCCTCCTGGTCTCTTTCCAATGATTCTGCAACAGACAGAATTGTTCTGCAGTGTTTTTCAAGACAAGGGCTGACCAAAATATGGCTTAATTCATTTTTAGTTAAATTATAAAACATGAGAAATGAAATTGAAAGACAACAGGCATGACAGAAGTTGATAGGACATTAGATTATATTGTAGAGATTCACATCCCTGCATGTATGAAGCACTAAGGAAAACATCTCCCTATGAAAATGAAATTGATAAGGATGTTTGCTTTGTTATGATGGTAAGATTTACTTTTGGGCCCATAGAGCAGAAGAAAATGTCTTCAAAGTTTCCACAATTGTGTCCTTCAATAAACTACAGAAGAAAATCAGTTATATTTTAGGAAATGAGAAGATTTATATTTGTCTCTGCTATTGGAGAGATTTATATACTCATATATATAATTTATTGTTTTATAGAACAGGAGGCAAAGAGGGGAGAATAGAATAAAGAGGAAAATTAATGAGGTGAAGAATAACTATAAGTACTTTTCTTCATTTATATTACTTCATAGTGTAGAGTTATATTATTGTACATAACCATTACAGGCCAATTGTGCTGGGTGCAGTACCTACACAGGAAGAAACGAGACTGGAGAAGAGTGCACTTCTACAGACGATCTTGAAGACTAAGAGAAAGACGTGCTGGATTCATAATTGGGCTAGGCAGCTAGTGAAGATCTCTGATAAATTTAAAAAGCACCAATTCAATGGATACAAAGGCTAAAAGGTTCAGCACAGGACAGGGAGAAATAACTAGAATAATGGAGTAAGAACTAGGAAAAATGTATGCTGATCAATCAGGTCAACTGTGAATTCATTTTCTAAAAGAAGAAATAGAATTCTCACCAGCAGGCAACTGGCCTGACACAAGGAAAAAAGGTATGAATTAGTTCATCTTCTATGTGGTTAAACTAGCATCATATCCAAAAGATGTTTTCATGATTATAGCAACACATATACAGGACAAAGGAGACAATGAGGCCCAAGAGTTCAAGTTCAAATAGAACATTTAGTTTCTTGAAGAGGGTCCAAAAGTTAGACTGGAGTCACAGGATGAAGCAAAAACAATAGAACAAAGAACAAACTATCCCAAGCAAGTGAAAAGGATGCAATGCTGAATGGTTAAGATGACGATCACTTATACTAAGGCTAAGTACAGTCAGAAAGCCCAAGGTTGAATCAATTCAGTTTCGCAGGTTAGTCTAAGCTGCATAGATTGAACCAATGAGCAAGTGAACAGACATTTACTTTTGATTCCAGAAATGCAGTCACCTGCCTGCAGTGGCCTAGGCCAGAACCCAGGGAGTGCTAGAGCACACCTCTCTGCTCAGCTGGAGCAGACAGCTAGTTTACCCACCCTGCAACAGGGGTTTGTGGGGGAGGTGCAAAGCATCCTGGGATGCTGGGAGACTGTGAGTTAACTTGAATCTGGAGGGGATCTGGGACAGAAGTTCAATAAACTGATTTAACCTAATCAGTTAAGTCTGATACTACATCCGGTTTATCTTAAACCAGTTTTGGCCATTTTGAAAGAGGTTTATGTGCGCTGAACTTCCATTGTGTTACAGATAAGAACTGGTTTCTGATCACTTATACTGGTTTATGTGTAATTTCTGTCCCTAGACTGTACGTCTATGGAAACTATCTTTAAGTCACTGCCCCTAAACCACACCCCCTCCCCCACCACAGAATCCAGTAAAACACACACATATACAAACTATTTTAGTATCATATAGTCTGTGGTATGATCCTAATAAACATTTACATTTTCCTAAACTCTCTTACTAAATCATTTCAAGGGCTTCTAGATAACAAATTACTTGTTTTGAGAGTTTCAGCTTCTCCTGTGATTGACCTTGACACCCATTTCACCATTTTTTGTCTGGTACTAGAAATTTCAGAAACATAATAATGTTACAAATGTAACTACCATTTTGATAGCAACTTGCCTCTAAATAAAATAGAGGTGTCTCTCTAATCAAGCTACAGGAAAAATATTCCTCTAGCTTAATGAAAACCCAATCTGAATTCCAGACCCTGGATCCCTACTCAAGCCAAACTGCAACTGAAATAAAGTGAGCACCACCTGATAAATCCTATTTAATTCTAAAGCAAGGGATGCTTTTTGTGTGCATATAACAGAAGCACACTTGCATGGTAAAATTAGAAACAATCATGAACTTCTATCCTCTCCCACTAATGCGACTTTCTTGCTGAACTTCCTGTCCATAGTTTGCTTTATAATTTATGTAGAAAAAAATCAGTTATGTGAGCTGAAATACTTGTATTAGTAGAAAGTGCAACTTTACAAGGCCGAATAACAGTTTCAACAAAGCTGCATGGTGAAATTTCTGTGTAATAATTTGTGAGATCACCACTGCTCACTTTTTTTTGTCAAACTTCCAATATATCATTGATATTCCAAACTCCTGTCTCCTGCAAGCAACTCATGCTTAGTTTGGTTTGGGACCCAAACACAGCTTGATATGATACACAACCCTGAGCAGAAAACAGCTTAGCTGTTATCTGGGGTAGAAGATGGAAAACCAGAGATGCGTTCATTAACATACTAAAGAGCTGCTCTACCCTCTATTAAGGGGAACAGTATTAAATTTTGTCCCTCCGGGTCACTCCTAGTAGGAAAAATTATTTTTGTCTTCTCATCATTTGTGTTAACAAAGAATACTTTACCATGAGTTCATACTTACCGACAGCTACAACTTTATAAGTATCAAACACTGCTACTGTCTCCACTACTGCTGTTTTTCAACTTGAAAATCAATCCCAATGTAATGAAAATGTCAAAATTCTGTAGTTATCCATAAAATTCTTCATTAGTTTTTCAATATTAATGACAAGAATCCTATTTATTTGATAACATTTAGAAACAGTGTGAAAAGTTGATCCATTATCTTTGATGACTACAGGACCATATCTCATATCTAGTCTTCTCTACTTGAATGTACAACTCACAAAGATAACATCTACACTTTTTGAGTTATTTTATTTCTTATAACAACTACTGCGAAAATAAAAGGCTTTTGGATGCCATGGCCATCAAAATCCCAAACCACAGGACCAGATCCAGATCTAAACCTGGTGTAAAGCAGCTTTGAAACAAATGGTGACGCATCCATTGGCACCATCTTGAGTATCTGACCCATGTGTCTATAAACAGCATTTAGTTCAACAGTAAATACAAAAGTAATTGTTCTGGAGAGTGTCTGTTCGTATAAGGCAGGGGAGGGCAATTATTTTGGGCAGAGGGCTGCTTACTGAGTTTTGGCAAGCCATTGAGGGCCACATGACAGGCAGCCCAGGGCAGATTAATATTAATTTTCTAAATTTTTTAGGGGCCCCGCGGGCTGGATAGAATGGCCTGGTGGGCCACATCCAGCCCCCGGGCCACATTTTGCCCACCCCTGCTATAGGGGCTGATGTATCATCTTGTTCAACATACAGCTCTCTGATTATTTTAGTATCTACCATTCTGGCAGACACAGTTTGCATTTTGAGTGGCAAATCTTTGTACGTTGGGCCAATCTTCTCCCTACTCTGTTTATGCCTTTCCTTTTGATTCTTTTTTTCCCCCTTCTATCTTGCTTAGCTGTCAAATAAAGGCGTATTAAGTCTGGCAAAGAGGAAGCACAAGTTGCTAGCTCTTGAAGCTGATGCCAATTGCACGGTCCAGATCAGCCTCAGGGGATCCTCTCTGTCTGTGTGTTGTGGAAATGCCATTCTTTCCATTTTCCAGAAATACCGAGCCAACTTTATTTCACTTCTCCACCCTTAAAGGCTCCGTACATGTTCTGAGATCCTGGCTACATCACTATGTTCCTCTCTTCATACTTAATGCATTGTGCTATCAAGGGTTTTCTGTATACTTACGCATACCAAAATGCCTTGAATATATGAAAGAATGAAAAGAACCAAATTACTTCCAGACTACCTGCTGAAGAAAATACACTTCTACATGCATTGCTAGCAAGGACATTCATTCCACATTCTTTGTTCCACCTTTGTAATGAAAACTCGGATGCTGTGCTTTAAACTCACAGAACTGGGTTAAATCACACTATGACTGTCTCACTAGCTACTTACCTGTAAACCAGGCATCTTTTGACCCTAGCCTCCCAACCACACACTTCAGGGACACTTTCGTTCATTCATTACATATACAAATATCAAGCCAGCATGTGGGACTTTAAAAGGAATTACATGTTTAAGCGCAGCCTTGGCCTCAGTCATATTATATTACATGATTAATACTAAAAAAAAATGCTGTGTTAGGGGCTGACTTTCAATCTCACCTAAATAAACTCCATAAAAAACGTCCCTGGGTCCGCGGTCTAGTATGACAAGTCAGAAAGTGAGGTATTGTGGGGGGGCGGGGGTCAAGTGAGACTGAAGCACAGAAAGCGGTATCCCTTGCCCCTGCTCCTGCCCCTCCCCGAGAAGAGACATGAAAATCCTGCTACGGAGCAAAGGAAGCTTTCACTTTTTCTTTGCGGCGGAGCCTTGTGCGCTCTGCTGCGAAAGCCCTCCGAGCGCTTGCTGTAGTGAACTTCCTTGATTTCTGGAGGGGCTCCCGCCCCCCGCTCAGATGCCTTTTACTCACCAACATCCCCATCCTCTTCGTCCTCGTCCTCTTCTTCCACTTCCACCAGCACGTCCTGGTTCAGCGCAGCCATCCTTCCCCCGGCTCTGCCCCCAGCCCTCCCCTTCAGGGCCGGAGCAGGCTGGCACACGGGCTGTCCTGGCCCCGGAGCAGGGTCGCTGGAAGGCGGCGGGCGCGTGATGCGGAGCAGCGGCGAGCCCA
>NW_005841847.1:4254259-4268546 GCF_000455745.1 Alligator sinensis | reverse complement strand
GAGGGGCGGGGAGGGAGGGAAGGGAAGGGAACGGCTGGAAACACAAAACGCAGCCACGACCAAGGGCCTCCACCCTCCGGGCAGGGTGACTGATGGGCCGCAGGGCGGGGACGAGGGCGAGTCTCTGCTCTTGCCTTTAGACGAGCCGCGAGCAGGGGAAGTCCAGGCTGGGGACATCGCTCTTGTTTGTACACAGCAGATTTTTTTTGGTTAATTAATATCTTTCGTGTTCCAAATCGAATTAGCCAAAGCAGCTCCAAATAATATGGCTTGAGTTTCCAGAACTCAATTGTTCTGGACGCCCTGGATGGCACTACAACAGGCAGGCATCCTCCATCCCCGCCCCATCACCCTGGGACTTCAGACCCATACAAACTTTCATTTCTACCCAGGAGGACTGCTGCAGTCTTTTCTCCTGTGCCTGAAGAAGAGTGCTTGTGCCTGAAAACTTGCAATTAAAGATTTTTTTAATTTTTGTTTTGCAAAAATCTAGTTGGCCTAGTAAAAGATATCACCTCTACCACAAGTCCTGATCCCAAATCCATGGGCAGGCATCCTACCTGCGGGCCCAAGCCCAGAGGTCTTGGGGTTTGGATGCCCCCAGATATTACAGGCAAGCACCCTCCATCCCAGACTCTTTAGTCTGGCACATCACATACTCCCACCACTCAGTCTTCGAGCAGATAGGGCAGAGGTTGACCCCCTCCCCTCCTGCTTTCTACCTTAGGCATAGGCACCCTCGAGCTGCTGGACCCTGTCGCACTCAGACCAGCCAGATTATCCAACTGGAGCTGAGGGAAAAACCGAAGGTCTCCCTATGAACCATCCCTGGGCTTTTCTGGTCCGTACCCAGGGGCAGAAGCCAAGTTAGCAAAACAGACCTTCCTCCTACCTACACCTGTTTTCAAAGGGGTCAGGAGGCTGGGAGGGAAAATGGGGATTGCAGTTAAAATGCTGGGCCTAGGGTGGCCATCATAGAGGACAGTCCGGTTTTCTGCCACTCTGTCCTCTATTGATACAAAACCCGACACCTTTATGTCCTCTATTTTTCTCTTCAAGACTTTTCAAGAAAAAAATAGAGGACATAAAGGTGTTAGATTTCATATCAATAGAGGACAGAGGACAACTGGACTGTCCTCTATGGTGGCCACCCTAGCCACCTCTATGATGGCCATGCCATTATCCCTGTATGTAAATCCATGTCCCTGTATGTGTGAAATGAAAAGCATGTGTGTAACAAACAGCTGGACTGATTTACATGTGCAACAAAGACTGGATTTCTTAGAGACTTCTGGAACTGATCATAATCCAGCAAATAATTCTGCTTTATTTCTCTTGAGGTAGAATAGGTCCCATTCTGCTTGGCCAGTGATTCTCAACTAAGCAGATAAGTACAGGCTTAGGCTTGCCCTTCACCTTCATTACCCAGCTCCTCTACAAAGGGGTAAGCACTGTAACATATCATTTTGAAATTGGGCACCAACAATTCACCAAAGTTAATGGAGAGGTGCCTCAAGTCCATTGATGGGTGCCTTGAGTCCAAAAAATGCTGAGAATCACAGTGGTAGGCACTATATAACTAAGACAAGGTATTGCCCAAATGTGTCTTAAGTTCAAAGCGTCAGAAGCAAGGCCTGTGAGAGAAATTTGGGGGCTCAGTCCTGGTAGGGCTCCCCTAAACTGCGTTGAATCAATTCAATTTCGCAGGTTAGTCTAAGCTGCATAGATTGAACCAATGAGCAAGTAAACGGACATTTACTTTTGATTCCAGAAATGCAGCCACCTGCCTGCAGTGGCCTAGGACAGAACCCAGGGAGTGCTAGAGCATACCTCCCTGCTCAGCTGCAGCAGACAGCTTGGGACAAGGCTAGTTCACCCACCCTGCAACAGGGGTTTGTGGGGGAGGTGCAAAGCATCCTGGGATGCCGGGAGACTGTGAGTTAACTTGAATCTGGAGGGGATCTGGGACAGAAGTTCAATAAACTGATTTAACCTAATCAGTTAAGTTTGATACTACATCTACCCAGGTTTATCTTAAACCAGTTTTAGCCATTTTGAAAGAGGTTTATGTGCACTGAACTTCCATTGTGTTACGGATAAGAACTGGTTTCTGATCACTTATACTGGTTTATGTGTAATTTCTTCCCCTAGACTGTATGTCTATGGAAACTATCTTTAAAGTCACTGCCCCTAAACCACACCCCTCCCCACCCCCGCAGAATCCAGTAAAACACACACACATACAAACTACTTTAGTATCATATAGTATCATATAGGTGCTTCCATTTGTTTTGAGAATCCACCCTCTGAAAATCAAATCAGGTAACCTTTATGATGCCTCAAATTGAACATCCAAAAACCAAGATACTCCAAATACTCAACACTTGGGAAAATCTTGAGTCTACATATGTAACAAGGGTAATACAGCTGTGAAAAGGGAATCTATTCAGGGGGGAAAGGCAGAATTGTCACAATGTTCTCCTTCCTCTGTACCTCAGTTCTGTCATGGCGAAAGTGTTTATTAAATGGCAGAAGTTGTATCAGCCAGCATTCCCATGTAGGCACATGGATCCATTCCACTCTGCTTGTTCAAAAGGAAAATAGAGAAGTGCTAAAGCCGAATGAGTGATCTGGCTATATGCTAGTGGCATTGGGAATTGTAAAAGGAACTGAGCTTAAAAAGGAATAAGAGCTAGTGGTAGAGAAGTCGACAGAAAACAGGCTAGTTGAGAATGGTGTTGAAAGATTAGGTCAAGGAAACCTGCTGTTGCAGGTGAAAAGGAGGAGAGAGGTTTTTACTAGACCCCTATTTTCTATATCTGAGCGTGACATTTGTGTGTCCAAGCTATTGCACTTCACACTGCTGGTACCAGAGGCTGAGTGGCCCACAATGCTTGGGTTGCTTAAAGTCTGACAGCCTATCTAGTAAATTATTAACACTATGCTAATGAACAAATCCAGAGGCTATTTGCTTCTTTTGCTCCCTCAAGGAGCAGCCTGTGTTTCATTAAACAGATGTGGGTGGGACACCACACAGGGGCCTATTGTTGCAGTGGGTCCAAGAAATGAGACCTTCTTGTCAATATTTGAAATGGCAGTACTTCTTTTATTGATAAATTTAAATTGGAATGTTTTGGGGGAATGTGCAGTGCTGCTCTCTACTTGCTCCAGCTGGGGGTTGTGGGGAGTGGCTGTGTGGGGAGCTAGGCTTGGCTGGAGACTATTGCAATGGCATGCAGGTTTCTCTTTTTAGCCATGCTCCCTTCTCTCATGCCCTCTCCACCCCCGGTGCTCCCTGCTGTTTCAAAGCATGCACCAGAATCAGGAATCTGCATTACAACCACTGTCTCTAGCTGGTTCCCCACATACCCACTCCAGCAGGGCAGGAGCATGTCAGGAATGGCTCTGGGGTTCCCTTTGTGCTTAGAGTATCTGAACACAATGTCAGAAGAGGGGTGCATCCACATGTACATGGGTGCACCATCCCTGAATCCACCCGGATCAAACCTCTAGCCCCAGAAGGGGCTTCTGTGTCAGAAAGTGAATACTGCTGTGCTTGCTAGATTTCCTTCCAAACAAACCCGAAAACCAAAACAAAACAGAGATCAGGTTATTCAAGAAAATGCATAGCCAGTCCTATAACCACTCTGCAAATGCAGTGGACTGTCTAGTTCACTGGAGCTGCACTATCCTTATTGCTAATTCCACGTTTCTCTGTGACTGAAAATAGTATAGGAAGCTGCAAAGTAAATTAATGGCATAATAGGAAAGATAAGCATTTTATAGACTGCTGAGCTACACACAATGCTTTTCCCTGGAATCTATTTAACAAGGGCAGCTATAGGATCCAGCTCAGCATACCTGTTCTCCCCCATACATTTTTTGATGTATAACTTTCTGTAAAAACAAACCTCTTTAGATCTCACTTGCCATTAAGCCCTAAGTGTTCAATTTCACAAAGTACATAAAGTAGAGTTACATAGTTTCATAAAAGACAATGGGAGTTAGTGGCTTATATTTCCATAAAACTCTTTGAAAACGTATGGCTATTTTTTCTTAACTTTACACCTGATGCACATACTTCCGTACATACTCTTGGCAATGCATCAAAACCCCAGCAGCCTGAGTTTGTTACTCCTGTGCAGCACTTATTAAAAAGGCAGCAGATGATGAAAAAAATGCAACAGCACCACCCTGCTGCGATTTCATTGTCAAGGAGATAACAACAGAAGATCTGTTAAAACAAATTTGGTTTTGTAAACTCTAGTTAATGAACAGAATTTTGCCAAAACAAGCTAATGTAATGAAGTGTGGGGAGTTTAAAAATATCTTCTTCCTAATGCTGCATAGGGCTGCTTACAAATTTTAATCAAAATATAAAAATAATAAAAATTTGTTCACATCCTTCGGAAGGGAAGAAAGCAAAGCAATGGAAGTACATAGAGCCAGAGAAAAAATAAGGTGATTGCTTGCATGAGTAGGGGTTTCATAAAAATCATTAGAAGGTAGGGTAAGAACGGAAGTCAAGAGGTCATCTAGTCCAACCCTTGGATCAATCCTGACAAATGTTAGTCTGAACTATTCTTTAAAGCCACTCATGAAGGAGATTCTGCCCCACAGTATAGAAATGTGTCCATGGAGATTACAGCACCCGTGGGCTTCCTGTCCCAGTCCTGGGCTTCCTTGAAGTTGGAGGAATCATTGTGGTACCAGGAAGTAGTGGGGATGATAGAGGTGATGGTGGCCATGGCAACTTTTTGCCAGATGCCCCAGAAGAGAATGTGCAGATGTCTCCAACTCCTATAAAGCATATGAAGTAGAAAAGCATGTGCCCCACAAAGAAAAGGATGTACAGCAGCAGAGGGTTCTTGCTGTGAATCACAACACTTACTTGGTGAAGCGTGGACCCATTTGATGACTCTGAAGACAAACATTTTTAGAAAAGGAAATCCTTCACAATGTCAGGAGACCTGAACACAGTGCCAGACAGAAAGCAGAAGAGGTGTGCGCCCACTAAATTACAGGATTTCATGAAGTGGTTTCCTCTGACTCAGCATGATGGACCTGACAGCAGCAAAATCAAGAGGAATGGGCCTGTGTTCATTTATTTGGAGTTTCTGAGATGGCACCTGCTGAAAACAAGCGTAGCTGCAGAGGGGAAGCTACAGAGGCTGGTGAGTTATTGCTGGTGAAGCAGCAGCAACAGTAGCTGGAGAACAAAGAAGCCAAAGGAGAAGCTGAATGCCACACAGATAAAATAAGTGGAGGACTACCTGCCTGGAGGGGCAGGTGAGTTCTTGAAGCATATGGACATCCAGACAGGCTCTGAAGAAAGATGGTGGCTGAGGGCGCCATGGGCCTAGGAGAAATATAACTCATTGAGGTACACAGAGCTAGTGGGGAGGTGTTCGTTGCTAACTCCCAGAATTATATTGGGCACATCAACACAAGGCATTTACTGTGGAGCTGTCTAATTAGTTCCGCAGTAAAGTCTCTGCATCTACACATGTGGTTGCAGTAAACTAATAACGCCATAAGTTAATAGTTGTAAACACAAGTATTATCTTGTGTCAGCGTTATTTACTGCACAGCAGTGCATGCATGTGTAGATGCTGACAGGGCTGATGTGGCACAAGGGTGCTTTAGCACGCGGGCTGCCTGCCTGGGCTGGCAGGCTGACCCTCTGGGAACCCTGTGAGCTGGGGCTGCTCCTGTCCAGCTCAAAGTATTGCAGCTCTGGGTGCACATATAAATGCAGCACCTAGGAGCAATAAACTCCAGCATGATATATGGTGGTCACTAGTGTTGCCCTGGTGACAGCAGCCAGAACTGGAAGGATAAGGTGAAGATACAGAAACAGGAAGAGCAATCTACCTTTGATATCCACAGCGGTGGAAATCGTTTGTCACCAAGCTTCAGGCATGTGGGCATGTGACACTACCTCATAATCCTGATGGTAGGAGAAGCCAGCCTTCACTGTGTGTGAAAGCTCACCACTGACTATGCAATGAAGATGTAGGCTGGCTTGGAGGTGATGGACATGGTAAAGGCTGTGATATCTGAACCAACAGCAAAGGCACAAATGATTCTACACCCTCATGGTCTCCTCTTTCTCAAACAACTGGCATCAAAGTCTAGTGGTCAGGACTGCCAGGAGCAGCAATATTCCTAGGGAGTCTTCCCAAGTCCTGTGAATATATGGAATTCTTTTGGAAAGCCTTTAGCAGGCTGCTCCCGCTCTTGCTGCCTTCCCCCACTCTTTGCCCTTGCTGCCTTGTCTTGTCTCTTCATTCTATATTGAACTTGTGCTGAGTTACAGCAAAGTAGGGCCCTCAACTTCACATCTCCCTGCCTCTGTCTCTGTCCTTGTTATCCCACAGTGTGCAGTATTAAATCCTGGTGATTGCTTTGTTAAAAAAATACACATCTTTAGGTAACCTGTTCCAGTGTTTCACTGCTCGTATAGTTTTTCCTTACATCCAACCTAAATCTTCTGTGCTGCAATTTAAGTTGATTTATTCTTGGCCTTTCCCCAGTGGCCATATACAGCAATCAATCACCATTCCCTTTATGACAGCCCATTACAGATTGGAAGACTGTTATGTTCCCTGTCAATCTTTTCCAGACTAAACAAACCCTTTTCCTTCAACATTTCCCCACAAGTCATGTTTTCTAAATTTCTTTTTAGTTTGGTTGTTCTTCTCTGGATTCTCTTTATTTCTCCTACATCTTTCTTAAACTACAAAGCCCCAAACTGAAAATGGTACTTTAGTTTGGCTCAACACTGCATGCAATGGAAAAATTGTCTCCTATGTCTTACGTAAGGCACTCTTGTGAAATCATGACAGAATGAAATTTGCTTTTTTTACAACAGTATCAGATTGCTGACTATTGGTAGGTTGAACTCTACCATAGCATCCAGATCCTTTTGCATCTTACCAGTGACTAAGCAATTATTCCTTATTTTGTGTTTATGAATTCGAATTTTTCCTTTCTAAGTGGATATAGTAGTTTGCACTTGTCTTTACTGAATTTCATCTTGATTTTGGACCATCTCTCCATTTTTTCCTGAGCATATCCTCCAAAACACTTACAGGACAAGACACATATTTTCACATGAGTATACCAGAAACAAAAAAAAAATAGACTTCAGCCAACTAAGTGTAGGTAAATAGGGTCCATTACTAAGAAATTATAAGGAAAATGGTGTTCAGAACTGCTATAACTGAAAGAGACTATCTTAAATGTGCAATGTCAAACAGTTCTACTGCAGAGAAAAGATAAGAAGAATGGTAGGAAAAAGACAATGCTGTCAATAACTGTTTAATGGCCTGAAAGTCACACAAAAAGTGGAAACAGAGACACATGACTAAAGATGAATATAAAGAAATAATACAAATTGCAGAGACAAAATCAGAAATACTAATGCACAAAATGAGTTTTAACTAGTATGGAATATACATGTCAATAAGTAAAGGTTCCATAAATAGATTAGAAGTAAGACATTAACAAAGCAGACCCATTACTTAATGGGGAAGGAGAACAATGGGTGTCATACAGAAGACTGAGGAACTCAGTGTGGTTTCTTGCTTCAGTCTTCACAAAAGAGGTTAATCATGACTATAAACTTAACAAAATTAGCTTTTACCAGAGGATAATAGTGTAGTTTAAAATAAAGAAGTGACAAATTAAAGAATAATTAGATTAGCTAGATATATTCAAGTCAGCAGGGCTTGATGAAATTTACTCCAGAGTACTGAAGGAACAAGCTAAAGCAATTTCTGAAACATTTGTGATGATCTTTGATCAGAACATCCTGTACTGGAGGACAGGAGAGGTCCCTGAGGATGGAAGGACAAATATAATATTTATCTCTAAAAAGGGGAAACAGAAAGACCCAAGGAAATGCAGTTTAGTCAGCCTAACTTTAGTAAACTGAAAGATGCAGGAACAAATTACTAACCAATCAATATATAAGCACCAACAGGATAATCAGGTTGTAACAGGGAACCCTAACCCTGTTACTAGGAGGCAGAGCCACTCCTTTAAGACCCAAGTCTGTGGGAACACCAAGCATCAGGAGGGAAGGGGTTAATAGGCCAACCACCCAGGCTGGTCAGCTGACAGGAAGGGGATAGGCCTCTGGGCACATATAAACCCCAGGCCAGAGGCTGGCAGGAGGAGGTCTCTGGCAAGCATCCAGGGGAAGAGAGCTCCTGCACGGCAGAACTACCCAGGAACTCTGTGGCTGCTGGCCAGGATGTTGCTATGACTAACAGGCTGTGAGGCCCCAGGAGTCTACAAGGCACCCAGAGCTGGGAGGTACTCAATACTCGAGGAGCAATTTGGGGTTTTTAAGGAGCCAGAGTGTGGCTTGTGGGACTTGTATTACGTTATAGCCCAGGGGCTCATATTTATGTTGTTGTTTTATCCAGTGAACTGGGCTGAGGCTACTGGGGGAGGAGGAGGCCTCATTAAGGCACACCACAGTGCAAAGCCACAGCAACCACTAGCATTGGGGTAGTACATAGGCAGCCTCCCACCTGAGTAACACCATTTCTTCCATGTCCTTTTCAATATCTACATGCAATCACGAATAGAACTAGAAATGTCAGGAAATCCAGCACCAGTAATGCAGATGACACACAGCTTTACTTAATCTTTACCATATATAACTGTTCCATTACCACCAGGAAAGCTCAGTATATGAATGAAATCAACTCATAGCTGAACACCTGCTAGCAGATGCTGAACCTAATTAAGATGGAGATTATTCTGGAATTAAAAAAAAACACTTTGAAAAGTCTTCAGTTGCTGTGCAATCTCCTTTGGCATGACTGGTAAAATGAATCTGTAGTTTAGGGGAAATCTTGGATTCCTCACTGATGCTAAGCTCTCACATAGCAGCACCTACTATCTCCAGTTGTTCAGGAAACTCTATCCCATCCTGATGGGTAATGGGTTGGTCTTGTTTATATATGGCTCTTACTCGCTGTTTGGACTACAGCAATGCAATGCAGCTGCGTTGGGACCTATCAGCTCTTAAATAAAGTCCAAAACTACTACATAATGCAGCAGTAACAAGGACTAGCTGGTGCCATATTCTTTTCACTGGCTTATCAAGAATATAAAATAAAGTTCCAGACCTCAGCCTTTATAGTGTGAGAAATTTTCCTTGAGAAAAGGAACATGGTGATAACTTTCCCTCTCATGAATAACTGAACTCTACAAAAGGAGTAAAACTCCTCTGTTAAGGATAAAAAGTTTTGTCTGGGCCCTGCCTAAACTGAGGAATGAATTCCCACAGGAACAAACTTGATCGCCTTCTGCTCCAAGAACAAGGCATGCTTCTTCAACATCCTTGCTTCTAGTAAAAATAAATTGTAGCATATATGTGTGTGTGTGTGCATGCTACAATATATATCTATGCTACAATAGTACACACACACACACACATATATATTTTATAGACTATTATATATATTTTATAGACCATTGTGTGTGTGTGTGTGTGTGTGTATATGTATGTATGTATGTGTGTGTGTGTATGTATGTATGTGTATGTACGTATGTGTATATGTATATGTATATGTATGTGTGTATGTATGTGTGTATATGTATACACACACACAAGAAGGTAAGAAGCTGAATATACAGTAAAGCCGTGTTATCTGGCACCTTACAAACCAGTGTGCTCTACTAACTGGCATGCCAGTCGACGCAGCAAAAGCAAAACCAGAAGCGCCCACTGTGGTGCTTCCAGTTTCCCCGAGCCCCCATGGCAGCCTGTGCTGCCGAGCCCCCACGACCCAGGGCATAGCAGCCTTTCCCCAGTGTGCCCGGGGCCCCGCTCCCTGTGCCCTGGCACACTGACGTGGCAGGAGAGGTGGCGGCACACCGGTAACTGGCATATTTGTTTATCTGGCATCCCCCATTCCCCATGGGTGCCGGATAACAAAGCTTTTACTGTATATATGAAAACACCACGTAACATGTTCCAGGTAGTCAAATCCAAAGCCGCTGGTGAAGAGTCACAGAAAGATATCATTAACCTGTGTGGGTGGCCAATAAAGTGGCAGATGAAATGTAAGTAACACTGACAGATGTTAAGTAAGCACATGGGAAAATATAACCCCAACTATGGATACTCAGTCATGCTCTGAATTATCTATGACCACTCAGGACAGAGATCTTGGAGTCACTACAGAGAATTCTCTAAAAATATCAGATCAATGTGCAGAGGAGGTATAAAAACACGAATAGGAGTCACTGGGAATCATTAAGAAAGAAATTGAAAATGAAAGAGAAAACATCATTTTGCCATCACCAGTGTATAAATCTCTGGTGCACTCACATATTGAATTCTGCATGCAGTTCTGGTCACACCCTTTCAAAAAGGATATAGTAGAACTAGGAACAATATAGAGAAGGGCAACAAATATAATTGTGGTATAGAATGACTTCCACTTGGGCAGAGACTGAAAAAGCCAGGACTCTTCAATTTGGGAAAGGGACAGTTGTAGGGGTGTATGACTAAGGCCCAGGAGCAGATCCAGGTGGGGTGAAGTGGTGCAGTCAAACCCTCTTTGATTCTTGGTCCCCCCAAAGTTTAAAAATGATTGCCTGGTATTGGTGGCAGCATTTCTATTCAGACATCAACGATGAAGTGAATTCACTTCATGGCTCATTATACTCTGATTACAGTGTTTCTTCAAAATGCTTCATTCCACAGGTGTTAACAAACTTCTCTCCCTTTTAATGGTTTTGATGTTCTACTAATCAGACTATCCTCTCATCTGCAATTCTGATGCCTGTTGGTGGTTCCTTCTGATGTAGCTCCCATTTCACAGCCCTGCAAACTGTTTTTAACTCTAGTCAAAAACATTAACTGAGGTATGGAAATGTTAACCTAGGTGAACTGTGCTCAGGTGTGGAAATAACTTTCAGTGAAGCATTGGATGCACTGTTAAGATGCTCAAGAAGGCTAGATTTTGTTTTATGAATCTGAAAAAGGGTGTACATTTAATTCTAATGACTACAGGATTAATGGAACAACATCTTTTGATTATTTTTACCTAGTTTCTTGTGTTTTTTATACATCATGAATACACGTTCCAATAAAGATTTTTTTTGGTTTTTGCTTTGGTCTTAAACGCAATAATATAGAACTAGGACCCTAGCATGTTAGTAAAACTTCTAGTTTCTTTTTAACTGGTGAAAAATATATATTGTGCTATATGTAATGATGCATTAGCTGCATGCCTCCTTTTAAAATTCCTATAGCTGCACATGCTGAGGTCTATAAAATAGTGACGTGGAAAAGGTGAATAGGTAATGGTTGTTTACTATGTCTCATTATTCGAGAACAAGGGGGGCACCCAATGAAATTATCAGGAAGCAAATTTAAAACAGACAAAAGGAGGTACTTTTTTGTATAATACTTACTTAACACATAGGCAGACACGGTTCTTTGGGTGAATCTGATATCTTTTATTAGACCAACTTAAATAGTTGGAAAAAAATGTAAGCAAGCTTTCGGGTTTAAAAACCCTTTGTCAGGCTGAGGAAGTTTCTACAGTTGGTGTGTGCTCTTCTTGGATGGAATGAAAAGTAAAGAAGCCAGAGGCTGGGCTGGTATGCATACAAGACAGGCAGGCAGTGAAGATGTACATTGAAGAGTCAGTGGGTGAGAGACAGGCTGGGTGTGGTGGAGAGAAGGGGGATGAATAGTGGAGAGGTACCTGGGGAGTCAGATGTCAGGCAGGTTATAATGCGTCATAAATCCAAAGTCTATATTTAGTCCATGATTTTTAGTATCCAGGAGGTTGATGAAGTGAAGTTCATAGGCTTGTCTCTGAGGAGTGTTTTGTAAGTTTCCTTTGAGGATTAGAACTGAGCGATTGGAAAGAGAGTGGTTTTCTTGTGAGAAATGTGCCTCCACAGGTACAATAAAAGCTTTGTTATCCGGCATCCAGGGGGAATGGAGGGTGCCAGATGATAAAATATGCCGGATAACTGAGTGGCCTGAACAGGCGTCTTTGCCTGTTGCCGCCCCTCCTGCCACATCGCCGTCACTCCCGCGGGCCCCATGGACCCCAAAGGACAGGGATGGGGGACTTACTCAGCCTGCTATGTCCCCGGACTGTGGTGGCTTGGCAGCGCAGGCTGCTGTCCCCTGGGCTGTGGGGGCTCCTTGAAACTGGAAGTGCCACGGTGGGCACTTCTGGTTTCACTTTTCCCTTACAAGCCCTTACAAGCCACGCCGGCTTGTAAGGTACCGGTTAACACAGCTTTTGCTGTAATTGGGTATTCTTGTCTTTGATAGATTTCTGGTGTGCATTCATTCTGGTGTGCAGTTGTTGTTTGGTCTCTCCTATGCATTTTCCATCAGGGCATTTAGTTCATTGGATGAGGTATATTGCATTTCTGGTGGTGCAGCTATAAGATCCGGGAATGCTGATAGCTCTGTTGTGGAGTGTAGTAATTGTAGGGGTGGTAGAGATGTGTTGGCAGGTTTTGCACTTCTTGTCATAGCACGATCTGAATCCATTCGGTGTGTTCTGGGCGTGAGCAAGTTTTCTTCTGGTGATGAGGTTAGCAAGGTTTGGTGCTTCTTTGAAGGCTAGGATGGGTGGCTCTGGGAAGATCTCTTTAAGAACAGGGTCTCTTTCTAGTATGGGTTGCAATTGTTTGAGAATTTTCCGTATGGGTTCGAGGGAGGGGTGATATGTCATAACCAGCGGTGTGCGATTTGTGGGGGGTTTTCTTCTGTACTGCAGCAATTCTTCACGTGGTATCCGGGTGAGTCTTTCAAACATGCAGTCTATCTCTGTGGAGGAGTGTCCTTTTTGGGTGAAAGCCTTTTTAAGATTGGTGAGGTAGCAATCCCGGGTGTTCTCAATGCAAATGCGGTGGTATCTGAGGGCTTGGCTGTATATCACAGCTTTTTTTGGTGTGTTTAGGGTGATTGCTGGTTCTGTGCAGATATGTATGTTTGTCTGTGGGTTTCTTGTATAACATGGTCTGCATTTTATCATTCTGGATGCTGATCATCATGTCTAAAAAGGAGATGTCAGTGCTGCAGTATTCAGGAGATAGTCGGATGGAGGGCTGGTGATTGTTGAAGTTCTGATGGAACTCAATCAAAGATTGCAGGTTTTCAGTCCAAATGATGATGTCATTGATATATCTTAAGTATAGCAAAGGTTTGATGGTCCTTGAGGAAGTCTTCTTCCAGGTGGCTCATAAAAAGGTTGGCATACTATGGGGCCATTTTGGTGTCCATAGCTGTTCCCATGGCCTGGAGGGAGTGTTGGTATTAAAAGTGAAATTGTTGTGTGTGAGGATGAAGTATATAAGGTCAGTAATATCTTTGTCTCTGTACTCTGAGTTATAATCTTGCTCCTGTAGATATGTAAGGCAGGCTTTGATGCTATCCTGGTGTGAAATGTTGGTATATAGGCTGGTAATGTCCATGGTGGCTAGGAGTGTGTTGCTGGGAAGGTGGTCTATGTTTTTAAGTTTCTGTAGAAAGTCTGTAGTGTCTTGGACAAAACTTGCTCTTTGGGTGATAAAAGGTTTTAGGATTGATTCAATGAAACCTGATATTTCCTCAGTTAGGGTCCCATGGTTGGATATGATAGGTCTGCTAGGGTTCCCTTGTTTGTGGATTTTAGGGAGCATGTAAAAAGTCCCCTGGTTAGGTAGTGGGGGGATCCAGGTCTGTAGTTTTTCTTGTAGTTCTGATGGAAATGATTTGATCGTATTATTGAGTTTCATGGTGAAAAGGGGAGTAGGATCTTCTTGTCATTCTTTGTAGTAGGTGGTGTCAGAGAGCTGTCTGTTGGCTTCCTTTATGTAGTCTTTATGGTTTAGGATGACTATGGCTCCTCATTTAATTTCTGGTTTTATTACTATTTGGTGGTTAGATATTAGAGAGTCTATGGCCTTTCTCTCTGGTAGAGAGAGGTTGTTATAGTGGCATGTGTTGTTGATTATTTCATTATTCATTCTTTCCCTGAAGCAGTCAATGTAGCAGTCAGGGTTAGGGTTTCGTCTACTGTGAGGTGTCCAATCTGATGGTTTTTGGGTTTTGTGGAGTTGATCTTTTCCTCAATGTTGTCAGAGGATGAGTTGTTGTTGGAAAAGGATTCATTTTGGTCGTGGAAATATTCCTTGACGCGGAGGCATCGGAATAATTCATAGATTCATAGATTCATAGATGCTAGGGTCGGAAGGGACCTCAATAGATCATCGAGTCCGACCCCCTGCATAGGCAGGAAAGAGT